>NW_005357999.1:990331-1018513 GCF_000412655.1 Myotis brandtii | reverse complement strand
AAAGACTTAAATGTAAGACAGGAAACCATAAAAAGCTTAGAAGAATCCATAGGCAGCAAAATATCAGGCATGTGTCATAGCAATATCTTTACCGATACAGCTCCTAGGATAATGGAGACTAAGGAGAAAATAAACAAATAGGACTACATCAAAATAAAAAGCTTCTGCACAGCAAAAGAAACCATCAACAAAACAACAAGAGAACCCACTGCATGGGAGAACATATTTGCCAATGTTACATCCAATAAAGGTTTAATCTCCAAAATTTATAGGGAACTCATACAACTTAACACAAGGAAGATAAATAATCCAATGGGCAAAGGACCTAAATAGACACTTTTCGAAAGGACATACAGAAGGCCAAGAGACATATGAAAAAATGTTCAAAGTCACTAATCATCTGAGAAATGCAAATCAAAACAACGAGGTACCATCTCACACCTGTCAAAATGGCTATCATCAACAAATCAACAAGTGCTGGCGAGGATGTGGAGAAAAGGGAATCCACATGCACTGCTGGTGGGAATGCAGACTGGTGCAGCCACTGTGGAAAACAGTATGGAGTTTCCTCAAAAAGTTAAAAATGGAACTCCCATTTAACCCAATAATCCCACTTCTAGGAATATATCCCCCAAAATCAGAAACATCAATCAGAAAGAATATATGCACCCCTATGTTCATAGCAGCACAATTTATAATAGCTAAGATTTGGAAACAGCCTAAGTGCCCATCAGCAGATGAGTGGATTAAAAACTGTGGTACATCTACACAATGGAATACTATGCTGCTATGAAAAAGAAAGAACTCTTACCATTTGCAACAGCATGGATGGACCTGGAGAGCATTATGCTAAGTGAAATAAGCCAGTCCAAGAAAGATAGGTATTACATGATCTCACTCATTTGTACAATATAATGAATAACATAAACTGTGATGAACAAAAATAGATCCAGAAACATAGAAGCATCAAACAGACTATCAAACCTCAGAGGGAAGGTCTTCCAAGAGGGTGGGAAGGGAGGGTAAGAGATCAACCAAAGGATTTGTATGCATGTATATAAGTATAACCAATGGACACAGAGAGTAGGGGGGTGAGGGCTTGTGCTGGGGGGGCGGGAGCAGGCAGGGAGAGGTCAATGGGGGGAAAAGGAGACATATGTAATACTTTCAACAATAAAGAATTAAAAAATAATAAAATAAAAAATAAAAGACTAATTAATTTTTGATTCTTTTTCTCTCACTAGGCCTAATAGTTCTTCAAAGTTAAAACTTCTAATACTTAATACCAACAACTTCCATTTGCATATTCTTTAGCATTTATGACATGATTTCAGATAAATGATTTAATTTTATCTTCATAGCAATTCTTTAGTGTTTACCTCATTACAGAGGATAAGAGACATTGATGCATTATACAGGTCCAAAGCTCATTTTATACTGCTGCTACAGCTGAAGTAAATGCATAAATACAGTTAAAACAACAGCAGTGACATCAGGACCCTTGCCTGAAAAAACAAAAAGATTTTAATTACTAGTTAAGTTTGTAGTTCAGTGAGTTATTACCTACAGTCTAATATTAGCCCCAAGTGTTGTGGTTGGTGGCAGTCATCCGGGAGGCCACGAACTGAATGAATTAAATGACCCTCTTTATGCCAGAGACTCAGACTTCCTGGTGAGGTAGGAGTGGGGGTGGGGAGAATATATGATTTTTCTTCCTTGAGACTCCAAAACAAAAGCACCACTATGTTACAAAGATCTCTCCTCTTCAATGCTCTATAGGTCTGTAAAGTTATGAAGACCATGCTCAGCTCAGAAGCATGTCAATAAAATACAGAGTGTGAGCACCCTGGTTTCCCTGAATTTCACCCCCAGAGCATTAGATTCTCAGTCAGGTCCAGCGTTGGTCCCACAGGAATAAAAGTGCTGACTAGACACAATCAACTTCCACTTTCACCCCATTGCTTCCAGCTGAACTTTCCCATCCAACCTCTGTTTTGAGTTAAGATTAATAAATATATTTGAAATTGAAATCATCTCTTCCCCATTGTCCTCTTCCTTTCTCCAAATCCCCTTCCCAGTTTCATGGCATGATAAATACATACATAATTCATTATGGAATAGATTGGCCTTCTCTTTTTGCTCTACTTTTTACATTTGCAATTTCCTAGAGCATTCCAGCTTTGAGAATTTCTGCTCATTCCCACCCCCATCCAAATCATTTAACAATGATGTTTGTAAGTTCCTCTAAGAAAGCTGATAAAGGTCTGACTTATTATTCTATTGTCTGCATAATATTCTATTTTACTGATATGCCAAAAGGTATTCTAACCTTCTCTTCGTTAGTTTATACCATTTCCAAAATTTTGGTCATTATAAACAGATCTGTAATTAACATCTTTGTCTCATATTGTCTTACATGTCCATGCTTACAGTTCTATGGGCTAGATTTCCAGCAGTTAAATGCTGAGTCAAGGGTATATCTAGTTTTAATTTTAATATTGGCAAATTATTTTCAAAATGTACTGAAACAATGTACATTTCTAATTGCAGTGGATGAAAATCCTCCTTCTCTCATATCCCTGCCAGTAGTAGATGTTATCACTTATTAATTTTTATGAATCTGATGATTATAAATGATATCTTAATTTGTCATTTCTCTGACTGTGAGGGCAGTAGAGAATATTTTCATATTGGTTGATGTACATTTATAAGTTTTAAGTAAAGTACTACATTTTGGTATTAAAAAAACAAACAATTTTTCTATCCTTAGGTCATGAAGATATTTTCTTATAACAACTTCTATTAACTTTGTTCAAACACTTTGGAAAGCTATGCGGCACTCTAACAATAATACTACACCCAGGCCTACTCTATAGGCCTGCAATTTTACTCCTAGGTATAAACTCAAAAGAAACATATGTATCCTCAATAGGTATGTTCAAGAATGGCCATAGCAGCTTTTTTCATAATAGCCCAAAACTTGAAAAAAGAACTGAAATGTCAACCGGAGAAAGAATAAACACATTGTGCTATATTCATGCAGTGAAATGCTACCCAACAGTCAAAAGAATAAACTTTGATACACACAACAACATGGGTGAATTCTGAAAACATTTTGTTAATCAGAAGAAACTAGACACAAAAGAGTATAGTTTATATATTTACAATTATGTAATGCTTAAGAAGAGTAAAAATTAATCTGTGGTATTAAACCACAGAATAGTGCTTACCCGCATAAAAATGGTTGAGGATTCTTTTTCCCCTAGAAAAGAGCACTGGGAAACTTCTAGAGTGAAGCAAATAACTATATTTTGATCTCTATGGGTTACACAGTTGCATACATATGTAAAAATTAATCAAGCTACATACTTGTTATTTTGCACTTTATAAGAGTTATATCTTTTAAAAATAGAAAAGGCGCCCAGCCGGCGTGGCTCAGTGGTTGAGCGTCAACCTATGAACCAGGAGCTCACAATTCAATTCCCAGTCAGGGCACATAACCAGGTTGCAGGCTTAATCCCCGGTGTGGGATGTGCAAGAGGCAGCCAATCAATGATTCCCTCTCATCATTTATGTTTCATCATTTATGAAATCAATAAAAATATATTTTAAAAAAACTAAATAGGAATTCTAAATATTAGAAAAAAGATGTAGCATTATATTTGTTAGCTCTTATCATATTTCCTCTTGAGTCCCCAAAACCTCACTGAAAAAAATATTAGAAATACTGAGTTTTAGTGAGATTGCTAGTCAATCAATAAACCCACACTGATTTGTAACTGGGGTCACAGTTCAAAGGTTTAACTAATAAAAATGGATGAAAGAAAATAAAGTGTTAGAAAGTTAGTACAAAAATTTTATTTTATTGAATTTTGGGTTAAACAAGTGATATAAACATCTGTGATACTGAAGATTATACTTTAAATTTTCAGTAGAAACATATAAATTAATAAATCAGAAAATTTTATTTTATAATTTTTCCCTCTGCTATTTAAGCCTGAAAAAAATGACACATTTTATATCAGAACTTCAATATAAATTTCTATATTTCCATTGTAAAGTGCAGAATAGAATTCAACTTAGAATCCCCTAACTGGGAGCAATATTTTGTTTTATATACTTTCTGATTTGAGAGAGAGAGAGAGAGAGAGAGAGAGAGAGAGAGAGAGATCTGTTATTTTATTTATTTATGCATTCATTGGTTGATTCTTGTACTTACACTAGCCAGGCATCGAACCCACAACCTTGGCACATAGGAATGATTTTCTAATCAACTGAGCTACCCAGCCAGGGCTTATATACTTTTATATTTTCTAAAAGAAAACAGCTGCTCAGAAATTTAGGAAATTCCTAACCTAACAATTTTTGTACAACAATTTTTCAACTTAGTGCAATTACACCCTAGATATTTGTAGAATTATGGCATTCTGGCATAATGACATAAACAGGTACCATAGTATTGTACTGAACTCAGTAAAAAATGTCTACGTATTAACTGTAAAAAATTGCAAATAAAAAAGAATTGAAATACTATTTTTTATCTAAACGTTTAGAAGAATGATCCCATTGCTAATAGAAATGTATATTAAACTGAAACTGGTAAAAGCTTTTTGGAAGGTAGTATCCAAATATATGTGTATGCATTTGTGTACATGTAAGTGTGGGTTATATATGTGCATATGTGTGTATAGATACACTCTCTAATAATATTTTATTCACTTGGATCCAGCAATTCTTCCTATGGGATTATAACGTATGTTCATATCATGATCATTTTATTGTCAAAACAAATACCAAAAAAATAACCCAGAAATATACTTGACCCAACAGAAGGGAAACTCAGGGCCTAAGAGAATATGTGAGGTCATGCATCACATAGACCGGCCTCGAGGAGCTTTGAAGACACAGGCAGCGCTCACTGCACCTTTCACTTTGCCTGAGAGCCCCTGAGAGCAAACTTTTTAAGAAGGGGATCTGGGAAGAGCCTTTAAGAAAGATGATATAATGGAGATGGGAAGCTTTTGAAGTAGGCTAAAGAAAAAATCACGGATTGTGCAAAGATGTATCTAAAATTTGTTTACAGCAGCCTTTTCCATGCCAACCCCACCAAAAGACAGCCCAGGAAGCACAATTATTTTTAAGCATTTTATTTTTTCTTTATTATTTTTTAATATATTTTTATTGATTTCAGAGAGAAGGAAGAGGGGAAGAGAGAGAAACATCAATGATTAGAGCGAATCATCGATCAGCTGCCTCCTGCATGGCCCCTACTGGGGATCAAGCCTGAAACCCAGGCATGTGCCCTGCCTGGGAATAGAACTGTGACCCCCTGGTTCATAGGTTGACACTCAACCACTGAGCAACACTGGCTGGGCAGGAAGTACAATTTTTATTCAAGAAACATCCAAAGATAATATGCATAGTAGGAGGAGGTCAGAGCCAGAAGAGACATATGACATATGAGGAGATTACAAAATTGAAAAAGTAAATCCCTTACTCTTTGGAATCCTTTATAACTGCCCTGCCACTGGTAGAGGAGAAAAGTTTATCTGTCTGGTTTAGTAGTTCCCAAGCTTGTCTGCTCATTAGATCACCTGTGATCTTAAAAACTTCTGAAGACCAGAACCCACCCATGCTTGGCTGGGACCCAGGCAGTAGTAGTGTTAGAGCCCCTATGTGGACAAGTTTGAGAATTATCTGGGTATCTTCAGTCTCACTCAGAGGTTCTCAAAGTTAAGCATCAGCAAAATCCCCTGGAAGCTTAAAACACCAATTACCGGGGCCCCATTCTGTTTCTGATTCAGCATGGATGGGATGAAGCCTGAGAATTTGCATTTCTATCAAGTTTCAGGTGACGCTAATGTTACAGGGCTGGGGGCCACACTTTGGGAACCACTGATATTTAAAAACTTGGTTTTAGTCAATAATTGAAATCTACCTTTGAGATTTAATTCACACACTAGGAGGACAATATCTAGATTTTTCAAATTCCTCTCTTCTGTGGAAGATGAAATTTTATGATCTGTGGGATTGGAAATGCTTAGTGACTGCTGTCCCACACCCATTGTGGACTGTGTGCTGGTGGCCAAGGCTTATGTCTACAGGTATTGAACGTGGGATTGATCCTGGACTCACTGCACAACCCACTGAACCCTGCCCTGCCTTTGTTTGCAAAGGATCACTTGCCCCATGGTCAGAACCTCTCTGCATGGCCATGCTGCTCTGCCCTTTAGCTCTGCTTTGGCCCCGCACAAAGGGCTTCTCTATGAGCCTGAACAGGGAGGAACGCTAGACCTCTGTGCCTCAAGGTTCCTCCCAGCTTGAGTCCTAGAACAGAGAAATTAAAGCACCCCCGGATTTTAAAGAACCACCAGACTAGAGGGGGACCCCATCAGTGTTGCCAGGGCCCTCAGATGGAGTAGCAGGCAGAAGCCAGGACTGGACGGTTGTGCCATGCTCTCTCATAGAAGCTGGGCTATGGTTGCTCTCTTTTCTGGTTCATCTCCCTCATCAGATCTGGCTTTACTTTTGGCTGACAGGTTCTGATATATTCCTGTATCCTTTATGCAAAGTTCCTCTTGCCTGACCGTCAGACCAGTGTAGAGTCTAGGGATGCATGCATCTCAATCACCTGGGCTGCTAACGGGCAGCGGATTGTCCGGTCTTATCCCAGACCTAAGGAGTCAGAAACTCTAGGGAGGAGACACTATAAGAGATACCCAGATAATTCTTGCATACAGTAAATCTGAGGATATGTATAGTAGGCTGTTACCTTCTGAGCATAGAAACTGTGTGTTGTTAATAAAGCATGTCTTCACCATCTGGCAGAGAGCATACAGGAGTTGGCGTACAGAGGGCTGGATTCCAGAGTCGGGGGTGGGGAGGGAACAATCACAAGCATAGTAACACGATGCTTGCAAATTGTGTGAGTGCATGTATATGTATGTGCATGTGTGTGCAAGTGTTTGCTCGTAGGTATGTGCATGTGCATGTGTACAAGTGTATATATGTATATGTAGATCCTCTTAACATCATTTGATTTCTCTTCAGCTTCAGAATAATTCCTGCTTTTGCTTGGACAGTGCTCACCAGAAGCAGTGATGATATTTCAAGTCCCACAACCACAGCCTGTTGCTTACATGAGATGAGACACGGAATGAGGACCATGGAAGGCCATACCTAGCACACCCCTTTCAGAATTCCCCATTCTGTCTGGGTCAGTCGTTAGTGGAGTGAGCACCTGGGACTGTGCTCTTTAAATGATTCTGTCTACCCTTGATACCATGCAGTGGCATTCACATATACTAAGAGCACACATTGCATTTCTCCACAGTAACACAAATAAATGTTTGAAGAATGAAGGAAGGAACAACACATGTGACAGTTCATGTTCTGCAATGAAGCTTCTATAATTTAAAAAAAATAGCTCTCATGTAGGTAGTACTTTTTGTGTGCCAGGCCCTGTTCCAAACACTTCGCATATGATACTCATTTAAACCTCTTAATTTTAAAAGTTTCCCATTTCACAGAAGCACAGGCACAAAGAGATGATGAGACTCACCCACGGTCACAGAGACAGGGCCTGAGGCAGGGGCTGAACTCAGGAAATCAGTTTCAGAATATGGGTGGTCAGCCCCCTCCTCTTTGCCTCCTTGAACATGCATTTCAGGAGATTCTGGGCTCAGCCCAGACCCTCTTTCAAAAGCACACATTGCTGTCCTCCTGAATCGAGTCAAACCAGAAGACCAGGTACAAACATTTCTGAAGGGAGAAACCCCCTTATATGCTAAGACATGTTTTCTCAAGCATGTTTTGTGTCTGTGAAAAAATTAGTAGGTGGATAGATTGAGATAACTTTCTTTTTATTTGAAAACCACACACACACACACACACACACACACACACACACACAAACAAAACAAAACAAAAAACCCACGACTTAGATTTAGTTTGCTTCCTTATGCACTTAATATTATGTTGAATCTGGGTGAAATTTTGATACTACAAGTCATAATAAATTTAATAGGTAAATAAACACTCAAACTGCAAGCTTTACTCTGTAGTCAGGGTTGGGTGTAAACATGAGAAGGTTTAGTGAAATTGTTATTGTGCCTACCCGTTTGTATTCCAAGATTGTAGAAATTCTACTTAAATAAAACAGTATAATGAACATAATATTAAATTATGCCATATAATCTTCCTCTGCAACATGCAAAAATTGAAGGGCATTCCACTGTCAATGACGGGTAGGTTAAATAATTTGTACTTTTCTAACAAAACTAGGGAGTCCATTTTGCTTGTTAAAATGCATAGTGATTTACAATAGTCAAAACTATACTTGGCAGCAAGTTATGCTGAAGACAAGATAGGTAGGAAATATTTTCTTGATTAGATAATGGTTGGCTGAAATTCCTTCCAGCTTTTGTGAAACAAAAGTTAGCAATTGAAAGCATATCAGATGATGCATCAATTTTCCATAAACAGACGACAATGCAACCTACTTTATTGAAAAACCTTTATGTGGAGCTAGATTTAATCTCTCAATTTGAGAAGCAGTGCCATGAAATAAGATGTCTGCATGCAAAATCTCCAGATTTCCAATGTAAATATAAAACAGAGAAGGGCTTTGTTCCCTTGGGGATGGCACCTATCCTGGATTCGTTTTTTTCTCTGATGTTCTTGCATGGTTTTATCAGTGGCTCCAGGGAAGTGAAACAGCAGTTTGCTTCCTTAAGAACAAAGGCTGGAAGAATTTTTTTAAAATAACACATTAAAAGTATTTTCCCTACTGTTCTTTTTATTTGTTATGGATTTCCTGAGGAGTAATTACTATTTCAAATAATGTGTCTTTTAATGATTTTAATGTTTAAAGTGGCAACTAAATGTGACCTGAGTTTATGCTTCGTTTTCTAATTTTTGTGTTCTTAAATAAGATATGAGAATGTTTCTTCACATAGGCAACTTTTATCTACATAATTTGGAAAAGAGGATGAACTTAAAAAAATATAGAGCCAATTATATATTTCTCATAAATAGCTAACTACTTCCCACCCACTCCCCCTGCCAAAAAAAATAGGCCTTTATCGGCATCTTTAAATTTAGTTGGTAATTAAGTATTTAGCACATGGTATGTGTTTGATAAATGAATGAATGGCAAATAAAACACAGTGCTGAGATCAAGGTCCAGCAATGTAGTTGTGCATAACTAGTATATGCAGCTAAATAATACCCAGGGGAAAAAACATCTGCTCCTGCATGTGCCCCTTATTGGCTATATGGCAACCATGTTAGTTTCTTCTATTTGTTCCTATAACAAAACAGTCATTTTATGTTCTGTAATATAGCTATTAACTGATTTCTGTTTTATATTATCAAATGTTTCCGTTTTACCTACATATTTAAAGCAACGCCATAAAAATGTCAATATTGTTTCACAGTCATTTTGCTGAAGCCATTTCTCTCTATTTATTTGTGTTTTAACTGGCAATCTTAAGTAACGTAAGCATAATTTCTTGCCAAAGCAGTATAGCCATGCAACAGGTTAACTATCAGAAACCATAGAATTATGATGTGCCTAGACTGTTTATTCTAAATACTGTTTCCCATGTAGAGGAACCAGGCATTCTTGTAGAAACCGCCCACGCCAGATCTGATTCCTGCAGCTGCAAATGTACAAGATAAGCCTGGACCATCTTGAGATTGTGTTAAAAGGACATTTGAAGAGGCTTCTCTTGCTAAAAATGGGACAACAGCATCAAAAAGCATCAATATTCTAAAACAAGTAAATAAAATAAGCTACAGAAAAAAGTTAAGCACAGATACAAGATAAATGCAGACAGCAATATAAAAGTCTATAAGATCCAAACAGTAATTCATGTTACAAGTAGTAATGAGGTGTTGGGGTCATTTTAAGTTATTAAAAGTACAATTCACATAAAGATATATCAATTATAAAGATTTATGGGACATATAATCTTATGTCTGTATAAATTAAAATTGGAAATAAAATGAAATATGACAAAAATATAATAGTAGAAGAAATGGACACACCTGTGAGCCTTTTACAAGCAAGTAGATAAATATTTTTTAAAATTATAAGAACTTTTATTAATATAATGAATAACAGTTATTTAAAAGATGCATTCTTAACTTTTTACCTTATAAACAAGAAGGAACACTTTGTTTACAGTGTCCATAAATAGTTTTTAGAAAATAATCTTAAGTCACATGTTATATCCAAATTCTTATTTGGAAAAACACATTCTCTGTCTTAAATAATATAAAACTAGAGGTAATGGTGAAGAATAAAAAGATAAAGGTAAATAAAGAATTTCTCAACTAGAAGTTTTACAATGGCCTCCTATATAACTCCTGGCCCAGCTAGCTTAGTGGTTGAGCGTCAACCTATGAAGCAGGAGGTCACGGTTTGATTCCCAGTCAGGGCACATGCTCAGGTTGTGGTTCGATCCCCAATGTGGGGCCTGAAGGAGGCAGCCAATCAATGATTCTCTCTCATCATTAATGTTTTTATCTCTCACTCCCTCTCCCTTCCTCTCTGAAATCAATAAAAAATATATATTTAAAAAAACACACACAAAAAAACAATGTCTATAGAGCAACTTTCCAGCATGTTCCTCAAGTACAGCCCCTTGGTGACTTCTCTGCCATCCAGGGACCCACAGCCATGCCTTGTCTAATAAGATCTAGATCTCAGCCATGGGTTAGCTAAGGACCTATTCTTGACTTTAATAGCGTAGCCTTGAGGTTGTGGCTGCCCCTGATATCTGCTATGCCTCTATTCTTTAGAGTTTTTATTTCTTATAAGCCAATCCATTGTCACTTTTGCCCCTGGTTATAGTCAATAATTCTTTATATTAACTTTACCCTTTTTTGTGCAGTGTGAGATATTAGGGGGAAATACTATGTGTACAGTCATAATCCTAGCAACATTTGTTAAAAGGACTGTTTCTTCTCTATTACCTTGAGACTGCCAAAAATCAATTGACTATGCATGTGCAGGTCTACGTCTGGTATTTATGTTTTATTCTATTAACCTATTTGTCTATTATCTCATCAATAACACACTACCTTGATTACTGTGATTTTATATTAAATCTTGAAATTAGCTAATATGAATTCTCCAACTTGGTTCTTCTCTTCAATATTGTTTTGGCCCTATTAAGTTCTTTGTTTTTCCATGTAGAATTTCTACAAAAAGAGAGAGAGAGAGAGAGATGATGGTGATTGGGATTATATTGTACCTATAAATCAATTGAGGTGAACTGACATCTTAACAATATAGGGATTTACAATCTATGAATTTGCTATAGCCCCACTTTTATTTAAATTTAGTTGGATTTCTCTTGTGAATGTTTCATAGTTTTAGCATACAAATCTTATACATATTTTGTATAAGTATTAGTTATTTTAAGTGTTAAGTATTTTGTATCAAATATGGAGTATTTTATGGTTTTTATTATAAATGGTACTTTTACATTTTTTAAGGTTCAATTTTTTTATTTTTTTTAGTATTTATTTTGTATCCTATGACCTTGCTAAATTTTCCTATTAGTTCTAGGAACATTTTTGTAAATGCTTTGGGGTTTTCTACTATTGCCTTAGTGAGTTCAAACTGCTCTAACAACGTAGTATAAACGGGTTGGCTTATAAACAACATAAATTTATTTCTCACCGTCTGGAACCTAGAAGTCCAAGACAGGGGTGCCAGTATTGTCAGGTTCTGGTAAGGCTTATTCTTTGATTGTAGACTTCCAGCTTCTCAGATTCTCACATGGTAAAAAGAGACATCACTAGCTCTCTGGCCTCTTTTTATAAGGATATGAATCCCATTCACTAGGGTTCCACCCTCATGACCTGATTACCTCCCAAGTGCTTCAACCTCTAAACGCAATTACATTGGTTGGGATTATGGTTTTAACATATGAATTTTTTGGCAGGGAGAGGGACACAAAAACATGCAGTCATTGCATCTACATAGACCATAGTTAATCTGTAAATAAAGAGGCAAATTTCTTTCTTTCTTTCCCACCTGTATGGCTCCCCACCCCACTTTTCTTTCCTTATTGCATTGACCAGTAACTCCACTAAAATATTTAAATAGAAACCGTGCTTTTTTTTTCAATCTTTGGGTAAAAGCATCCAATCTTTCATTAAGACACAATAATTAGAAGTATTAGCTGTGCCCTAGCTGGTTTAGCTCAGTGGATAGAGCATCAGCCTGTGGACTGAAGGGTCCCAGGTTCAATTATGGACAAGGGCACATGCCCAGGTTGCAGGTTTGATCCCCAGTAGGGGGCTTGCAGGGGGCAAGCAATCAATGATGGTCTCTCATCGCTGATGTTTCTATCTCTCCCTCTCCCTTCCTCTATGAAATCAATAAAAGGATATATATCCTATATAATAAAAGGGTAATATGCAAATTGACCCTAAAAGCAGAACAACTGGGAATGGCTAGTCACTATGACACACACTGACCACCAGGGGGCAGACGCTCAATGCAGGAGCTGCCCCCCCGTGGTCAGTGCGACCCCACAGGGGGAGCTCTGCTCAGCCACAAGCCAGGCTGAAGGCTGACAGTAAAGCAGTGGTGGCGGGAGCCTCTCCCGCCTCCTCAGCAGCACTAAGGATGTCCGACTGCAGCTTAGGCCTGCTCCCTGCTGGCAAGTGGACATCCCCTGAGGGCTCCCGGGCTGCCAGAGGGATGTCTGACTGACAGCTTAGCCCCGATCCCCCAGGGAGCGGGCCTAAGCCAGCAGGTGGACATCCCCCGAGGGGTCCCAAACTGCGAGAGGGCTCAGGCCGGGCTGAGGGACCCCCCCCAACACCCCAAGTGCACAAATTTTTGTGCACCAGGCCTCTAGTATATATATAAAAAGTATTAGCTGTAAGATTTTATTTCTCCTGACTTTCATCCACTTAGAGAAGTTTCTGTTCATACCCAGAGTTTTATCATGAATGAATCTTAAATTATATTAAATGACTTTTGTGCATTTATTGAGATGATCTTATGGTTTTTCTATTATAGTCTGTTGATATGGTGAATTAAGTCACTTGGCTGTCTAATGCTGAATCTTGCATATCAGGAATTCCAAGCATCTTGTTTAATCTAAAATGCCTATCTTTGATTCCCAGGAAGATGGTATTCAGATTAGCCATAAATACATAATCATTTATAATTAGTTATGATTTATGATACAGGCTTCAAGGTTTAGTCATTCAGTCCTTCAATAAGTATCTATTGAGATCTACTATTGTCCTGCATTAAGTGGTTAGGGAAATCTGTGCTTGGCTTTCTAATAAGATAATTAATTTAGCTATTTTTTAAAAAATTCATAAAACGTATATCATAGTTACACTCACCTTTTCCTAGATTCCCACAGGGTTCACTTCCTTCAGTTCTGCTCTCATGACGCCATCTCATGGAAGCCTTCCCTGACCACCCAAGGAAGCATAGTCCTCCTTTAACCCTAACCCTTAGTTGCTGTTCTCCTCACCCCGATTTTTTCCATGACACTTGGAGTATGAATTCCTACTTTCTTAGCCCTACAGTATAGTTTAAGCTCCCAACGTTTAAGGCCATTTTCTGCTTTGAGCACTAGGTCCAAAAGCCTAGAATTATACTTGATATGCAGATATGATCAAGTATATGTAGAATGAAGAAAAAACTAAAGGAGATTGTACATGTAAAGCATGCGCACTGTATCTGACCCATTAAAATTAGCTATTAATATACTTGCTCTTCATCGTGCTTTCTCATATGTTTCTATAATGAATCTATCTGGTCCCAGCAGATGGCACACTCAAACCAGGGTATTTGAGGAGAGTAAAAAGTGGATTCTTTATAAAGGTGACCTGGGGAGAGGAAGTTTTAAGGGAAACAAAAAAGGGAAAGTGATGCCCCTGCAACTAACAACATCAGTTAGGGAGCCCTTGTCACTATAGGTCTGAGGAATAAGAATAGTGTACGTGGTTACCTAATGCAGGAAGGGAAGCTGTAGCTGAAAGAGAGGGTCATCTGACAGGATCAGCAGCCTCTGGTAGGAGAACACCTTCACAGAAGAAATAAATAACCCAACATCACTGCTCTCCAACCACTCCCTGAGCCCAGAGACCAGAGGGAAGGGGAATCCCAGTGAGGCACTTTATAAAGACAGCCTCTCAGGGACACACAGCAGAGTGGAGAAATACAGACCAGATCTGGAGAGGAGCATGGAAACTATCCAGCACCCATAACACACAGACCAAGTGTATGAGTTTATGTTCTCAGCATCCAGGAAATGTTACAAAGTGCTACCCTTCTAGCCTATCTTCTTTTTGTCCGATCCTTTCCCTCCTTGACCTACTAGCTCCAGAAGGGCTGCTTGGCTGGGATGTATGCCTTGGGTGAAAATGCTTTGTTCCTCTAAGATACTATGAAGAATACGTTCATACAGCTGTGGAAGTGTTCCCAGGCTGTTTCTTGACTCTGCTCTCCTAATCTGCGTCTCTTGCCATACGAAATAAAAGAGCTGTGAGTCCCGCAGCCTCCCGTGTTCGTGCTGCGGTGCAGCATGTCTGTGCATTGTTAAGCAGCTGCCACAATTTCCCCCAGAGGTTGCTACATTTCAGGGCTGGATGAGGTAATGGGGATATTTAGCCCAAGTTAAGCTTGTAAAAGTGCTTTGGGAATCTCTGGAATGAAAAGAACTGTGCATACCCAGAGAGTTTGTTATTAATTACATGATGTATGCCCAGGGTTGGAAAAAGATCTCTGCATGGGTATCTCCCACTAGTAAATATGACTACGTCTTTGCAGGGACAAGATTAATCCAAGAACTGAAATGCAGTAAAATAATTTGGCAATGATTGTAGGTAGGAAAACTTGAGATTGTTTTTCCTACCTACAAGATGAGAATACTGATGACCATTACATCATCAAGGTTGGGAGAGGATGTCATGGCAGTAACGTGTATAAATTAATTTATGAGGCGTTCATTTGAAGTGTCAAGTAACGTTCTTGGAATGGTGGCTAGAACATTACAAGGGTCCATGCAATGCAAGACTGGTTACAAAGCCATCCGCCAGCAAGCTAAGTGCAGTGTCTCCCTCTCTCTGGGTTATATCTTGAAATGCAGCCAGGTATGACTTAATTAATTGAGTGAAATAAGGGGCCTGAAGACAGTGAAACTGAGGAGGGACTTGGACCTTAAAACCAATCCTTCTCTCCTGGGGTGAGACAGGTGGTAGGCAGCTTGACCCAGTTGCTGATGCTTGAAGAAAGTCCAGCCCAGCAGGCAGAGTTTAGTGTCCAAGAGAGAGGCAAGAGACCAGGCCAACAGTAGATTCTAATCTAGAGGGTCTAATAATAAGCGGCCTCACGGGGTAAATCAGTAAAACTGACAATGACAGATACATGGATGCCCCCTCAAGCAAGAGCCAACATAGACCGCCCAGCAAGGACTGTGGCTGCCTACATGGGGCTCAATCTCAGATTTTTACAAGCCAGGGCCTTGTGTAAAGGGCAGGAAATCCATGGAGAAAAATAACTCAGAGTAGAAAACGGGCCCAAACCAGCCATTATCCAGAATTCCTACATGAAGTATATTTGGTGAAGGCAGTCTGGTTGAAATGTAGTTCTGAGGCTGTGTTTACATAGAACTTTAAATAAGGTTGAAAAAAATAACAGTTTTCCATATCACAGAATGTAGTAATTATGGAAGAAAGGGGACTGGAGACTAGAGCCCTACACACACACGCTAACTCCATGCACTACTATCCCCAAACTAGCCATCCTAATTTAATCCCAAAACTGAACAGACAAGCAAGCAGCAAAAATGTGGTGTTTCTCAGCTCACTCAGCTCAGCCAAGCACCAGGTGGTGCTACGAGGCCCATCCTAATGTACTTCCTCTGTTTCTGACATTTGTTTCTGAATCACCCTTTTCACCTGATGTACAATACAAGTTAAAGTCTTACAGACTTATCAGCTTTGCAGTATTCCCTGAAACACAAAACCATGCAAATAGTAAGTGATCAATAAATATCTGAAATTACACACTTGAGCAGAATGATGCATTCAAAACTCTTAGCATCTAATATATTCCACCAACCTTCTCTCTTTATCATTTTCTCCAGTCATCAATGCCTAAAATTCTCTTTTGGTCTGAGGATGTTTCTTGAGCCCTATTCAATCTAGGGATTGTTTTGACTCCGGAGCACCTCAGCAAGCATTTTTTAAAAATATTTTCTTATTGATTTTAGAGAGGGGGAGAGAGAGAGAGAGAGAGAGAGAGAGAGAGAGAGAGAGAGAGACATTAATGATGAGAAAGAGTCATTGATTGGCTGCCTCCTGCATGCCCCATGCTGGGGATCGGGCCGCAACTTGGGCATGTGCCCTGACCGGGAACCGAACCGTGACCTCCTGGTTCATAGGTCAATGCTCAGCCACTGAGCCACACTGGTCGAGTTAGGCAAAAATTTTTGACCTCAGCCTATTTCTTTCCCACAGATTGGGCCAGGTTTATGCGCAAGAGTTTTGGCTGAAGATTCACATGGTGAGTCTCAAGAAGTTAGAAACCCCAGCTCCCTTTGTTGAGCTTGTTCCTTGTCATAATGACCATTGGCATTTTCCACAGAGTCTTACTGAGCTCCAGTAAGACATTCCAGTACAACCCCAAACCACGATGCCTGGGTATCAGGATTGCCTGTGTAGATCTGATTCTGTAGGTGGGGGTATCTGGGCACTGTAAGAGGAATGCAATCAATCAAATTCCCAATGACAACCATTTGGGAATGAAAAAGATTTCTAAGACTTCCAAGACAATGAATTCTTTTCCTTGAAGCAATGAAGAGAATTTTAATCCATAGAACACAGGTTCCCCCCCCACTATATTCCATTCTATATGCAAAATTGCGTAGCCATCTATGCAGCTACCTGTTCTCTTTGCTTTGCTACTTCATTTGAAAAACCCAGCAACTGGAATGTGATTGTCGCCAGCTTGGCAGAGGCATTCCTTAACACCAGTTCTAACCAAGTGGCTCTGGCCCTGTGTTGTGTGCCAATTTCAGGGATCTGTTTTGAGTGTCAGCTAAATTCATCTTGACCTTAGAACAGCTGTTTTCACTCAATTTTTCAGGGCCATAGAGGGTAAAAAACTTACAGTAAATCTTTGTCCCAAAAACACTACCTGGCTTCCCAGCGCAAAACTGGCAGAATTTCAGCAAATCTCTGGGCGGGAAACTTAGAGAAAATCAGATGCATTGTATGTACACAGAAAGTAAAATTGATTTAGATCAGAAAGATTGCAAGATACATTCTATAATCAAGAACGTTGCCCTCCAAACAGGATATGCCCATCAAGATGCCTTAGAAGCTAAAATTCAGGGAGTCTGAAGTAATGTTCTTCAGATTTAAATGCATACAAACCACCTGGGACCTTGTTAAAGTACAATTTCAGATTTAGTGGTGGGGCCTGAAACTGCATTCCTAAAAGTGTCCCAGATAACGCTGATGCTGTAGGTCCAAGAGCCACATTTTGGGTAGGAAGGCCCAGTAGCCACAGGCCTCTGAGTCAAATTCAGTAGACAGATTATCAGAACTCCTCACATAGACTGGGAAGTTTTGCAATTGCCAGTGAATAAAGGTCAAGTTAAGATTATTTCAAACTTGGAATAAAAATTGAATCTGTTTCTTCGGTAATTTTTCATTCAAGCTTTTGTTTGTTTTGTTTTGTTTTGTTTTTATTAGGAAAGGGGAGCTCAGGTTCAACAATGTTATCACTTTCAGCCTTTATGTATTCAAATGAAGAGTTGGATTTTAGTAGGAACGAGGTGCATGCTCCACTAGGTACCTCTGCCATATTCTGTTCCCCAGATCTCCTCAGTTTCTGATGACTCCCTGTGCTCACAGTTCCACATGGGGATTGAACTCCATACCGGGACTCATTAGAACAGCCATTATAAAGCAACCAGTGAAAGTGACTAACAGGAGCCAGTTAAGTTTAGGACTGAGCTTCAAATCCCGGGACTAAAAATGGTTTAACACTCCTCACACAAGCACCCTACCCATTCCCTAAAGGGTGGAACCAGAGCTGCTGCTTTCATATGCCCATCTGAGCTTTCCGCTCCTCTTGCTATGACAAGTCCCGTGGCATCATTCCCTTACCATGGCATTTTTGTAGGTCAAAATTTGATATATATTTGCTTAACAACTTTTTATTTTAGTCATAAAGAGGAAAGTCTGTGGTTGAGCCTGCCCCCACACCCTCCTGCACTACCCTTTCCAGCCACCTCCCTGAAGTTCTCTGCCTCTGGCCAGCTTCTCATTTCAAGAGAGAGTAGAGGGAGCCACAAACTGGGAGGGACTTTTTTTTTAAGTCACCATCCTCCTTTGAACTTCAACGTGAGTCCTCTCAAGGCGTGCTTCAAATGTAGAGTGCACGCTGCCTAGAGAAGCGGTCTGAGATCGTCCAAACCTAAATGGCATGGCCAGGTCTGTCTGTGTCCACCAGCCAGGCCCCCCAGCCCTGTGTCTACATGGACCTGGGGCTGCATCCTGCTCCGAGGTTCCCCTTGTAATTATTCCAGGGTGCGGTAGGGGAGCAAAGGTGACACCTGCCAGCTCCCCATTAGGACCAACACACTTCTGGGGCCCCAAGCCCGGTGGGTTTCTCATCTGCAAACATGAAATCCTGGTTATCATTCTTAATGTTGTTTATTTTGGCATTCCTGTCCTGAAATGTTACTCTGACCCAGCCAGCGTGCTGAGGACTTCAGCAATAGCACCTTATTTAGCCTTTACCAAAACCTTGCAAGGAAGGTAGCACCATTCCCACTGCCCAGAATAGGGAACTGAGGCTCAGAGAAGTTTAACCACCACAGAATACACAGCCGTGCCTGGTGGGGCAGGGGTTACGAAGGATGTGATTATCACAAAATGAGGTCTGGAGAGCAGAAACCTAGGTTTAGAGGAAAGGATGTTAATTGCTTTTAAGTGACATGTGTGCAATTAGCTCTCATGTCCAACTGATATTAATTTCCTCTGGGCCACAAATCTTCTATCAGGAAAATGGGGCTCCTGGCCTCTGCCCAATAAAGACCACCTCACTAATTAATTGACTTATCTGTATCCCCTAGGTGTGAAGGCCTGACTCTTAATTGTGCTCCCTATTTCTGAGAATTCTTTGAGAATTCCTTACAAAAGGTGTGCAGGTTGTGGTGTGTGTGTGCATGTGCATGCCCATATGGGTTAAAATGTGATATACGGTATATACACATATATGTTATAATATGCAATATCCTTTCAACTCAGACAGTGTGAAAATGAAATTTAAATGATGGAGGACTCTGAAGAGAACGTAGCCTTTAGAAAAAAATAATGAGGTCTTTGTCTAATTGCTCATTTATCACAGGATTTTATCTCAGTCTTCAAACAAGCCAAAAAAAAAAAAAAAGGTGGCAACTGATTTAAACTTCTTTATCTACAACTTTAACCATCATGTGCTTCTAATGAAGCCAAGACTTTCTGAGCTGGAGAATTTACTGGTCTAGAAGGTAACCAAATGTTCTATCACCTCCTCTAATTGAAAAATAATAAAAATGTCACAAAGAGTGTAAATTACCCATTGAAGGGTTGCTTTCCTCCTATTTGCCTTTTAAGACATCAAGTGCTTCTGGAAAATACTTTAGGCAGCTTGTTTCACCATCCTGACGTCCCCCACACTCTGCCACCCCCGTTAATATTTCTTTCAGAAGTGACAAGGAGACACAGTGTCCCTCCCGTGTCTGGTTATCTGTCGGAATCCATGACTTAGGTTGGGTCCAGACATTCAATTATACAGAATTTGGGGTGGGGGGGGAATCAAAACAACCACAGAAAGTGAGTATTGCTTAATTATGATTTGAAAGTCAATAAAGTGATCTGATGGCAGATTTAAGGGAACTCATTAGAGAGTGAAATTCAATTGTGCAGCCCTGCAAGCTGCTATGGCCCTGAAACCAGCCCATTTCATTAGGGTCTTCAAATGGGATGAGAGCAATGCCCCCAGGATGTGAGTTTTCCCCCCGGGCAGGCTCCATCTATAAAACACTTGTCAGAATCAGTAAAGAAGTAAGTAAAGAATAAGATAGGCAGGTATTCCACACAAGCTACTCTTTTCTGTTCTCAGAATGAAATCACTTAGCTAAAGAAAGCCAGTCAAATTCAAGGGCCATGGGGATCTCAGCCCAGTCTTTGGCTCAGCCAGCATTAGGCATTTTAAAGTCATAGGCTGCAGGGAGAGAGTTGCATGACCGTTTTGAGTGTGGCCGTTAACAGGAAACCAAGTAGTGCTGGGCTGCAGTCCGTGACTGTGAACGCTCCTTGTGAGCCATATAGAATGTGTTTGTTTAAGTGGGGAGTGAGCTCTGCCTGCTCTGGAAGGTATGTCTTCTGAAGCAAAGCTATAAAACAGGCAATGTTTATCTTTGGTTTCTTCCTGGTAGAGTCCGCTCCTTTCAGGGGCTCTCTGCTCCCTGCTCATTTGTCTTTGTCACTTAGGGCCATGCTCCTCAGCCTCTTAAAACTTGCTTATCAATTTTTATATATCAAGTGCCCATCTTGTGGCTTCTTGTGAGGCTGGAGGGCGGGTGATAAAGAGATGGGGAAAATTATAGTTTTTGTCTCCCAGGTTCTGTTAATCTTGCTGGAGAAAAAAGCGATGAACATATGACAAGCATTCATTCTACTCTTTCTGAGGCATTCCCTAAAAGGGTCCTGTTCTCTCCACTTACCAGACGAAATCTGATGGGAGGCTCATAAAATCTGAATCTGAACCCAGATATCCATACTAAAAAAAATAATAATAATAAAAGCAGAATGGAATCAGAGCATCTTCTAAAAAACAATCAGGCCAAAGAAAAAAGCATGGAACAAGGCAGTAAACTATCACAGTAAGTCTGTAGCGCTGGGTTTGCTTACGTGGGTGCATTTCTATTGTCCAGTCCTTCGAAGCCAGATTTTTTTCTACTTTAAAACATTGGAGTAAAGAACTGGCATCACTTTATTTTTCTGAAGGTGGTGTCTTCCCTTATAGGTAAGGATTTCACAAATCAATATGAAATATATGGGCCCCAAAATGGAAAAAAAAAAGTGGGCAAAGACAATTCAAAAAGAAGAAATACCTGCACATTAAAAGAGAAAAGAATTCAATTTTATTAATACTCAACTACAAATTAAACAAGTATGAGTTGTCATTTCTCATTTATGATTAGTGTCCAAAATTGGTGACGGTTGGTGAAAGGGCATAGCCGTTTGCTGCTTCGTGGAAGTATAAACTGACACAATCTTTTTATAGAGTAATTTTCTGATCAGTAGTCACAAAAATGCTCATAGCCTCATGCAAGGTAATTCTCCTTCCAAGAGGTATCCTTATTCTTAGGCCGAGATGCATTTAAGAGTGAGAACAAAAAAAGTTCAGCACACCCCTTGTCCCCGAGCAGGCTGCCTCCTGGGCTGGAGGAAGCCTGCGCCAGCTTCCCCCAGGGAGCAGCTTATACTTTTCAAACACGCTGAAGGAATCCAGATGTGCTCCTGACCTCCTGATGGTTTAACCTCATGTAGTCCCTGGCTCCTTTAACCTAAGGGCTATTAGCAGGTTTCTGCCTGTGTGCCTGCCACTTACTCTGTCTGCAAACTGCCCCTCTTCCGCTGAGGGTGAGTCAGGAATTTGCCTTTTCTTTCAATTGATCTCATCTAACAGACATTCTTGGAGATTTGGTGTGCGCGTTTCAGCCTTCCCACGCGTCAGCGCTAGGTGACGTTTATTTTGTTTGAATTTTTATATCTATCGGTCATTTTAATGGGGATATTGAAGAAGAGGAATTAGACACTTGTGTTGACATCACATTCTTACCCAGAAGCCCTAGGTTGCTTTTCCAGAACAAAGGAGAGGCAGAGGCAGAGGGAAGAAAAGAGGAAGGAGGAAGCCGAGGGCCAGGGGAAAAGGGGAGATCCATTTGTTTGGCTCCCCTTGGTAACTGCTGCCAGTTTGTCTATTTGTGTGAGTTATTTTAAACAGGTTGCCCTTGTTTGGATGTTAATGAACAGGGCTTTGGGGGGGAGGGGACTAGAAGCAGAAAGAAAAATAGCAGGCTTCTAAAGAAGAATAGATTCAGGCACAATATTACAGGCAGGGATGGGGTTGGTTTGCCATTAGGACTTTTAGAATCTGGGGTCAACATAACTGCCATCCTGAGAAGTCACAAAGTGAGTGAAGTGCACCAAACAGCAGAAGGGAGGGAGTTTTTGAAAAGTCTAATTTTGTCCCCTTTGCAATTTTGCCTACAAATCCGGTGGTAGCAACTGCCTCGTTTGCAATACACGCATCAAGGGTTCACCTGGATTAATTGCATTGACATGTTTGGCTACACAAAATCCATTTCCTCACAGAGTGTTTAATTCAATTGGCTGATTTGAAAGTGAGTATGTGCACTCAGATACTCAGATGCTTTCAAACTACCATATAGATCTGACAGAATACAACCATAGTTGTGTGGAGGCAGTCGGCATCACGGAACCCTTTAGAATACACTGAACCATGCAGTTGTAGTTTCCTTGTCTACTAATATTCATCTGAGGTCTAGCTACCTCTCCTCTTTTCCCTCTTCAGCATGACCCATACATGATCTAGTCTAGGTGGTCTTGGGTTTAATTATGATGCAGCATAATAAAGATACCCATGCAGACATGGAAAATACAGGCTTTATTCCACTGTTATCATTTTTGAATTGTTAATAACTGTCACAAAATTGTCATTCACTTAAACAAAATGTATTGTCATAATATCAATACGTCAATGGTGTGTGTGTGTGTGTGTGTGTGTGTGTAATAGTTCTTAAAACCAGGCTGATTACAACTGGGAAATGCAAAAAGCTTAGGGAAAACAAAGCTGATCAAAGAAATTTGGGTGATGTTTAACAGCTGTTTCCTCGGTATATATCTGTTATATTTTTTTCAATTGCAATTAAATGTGAGTTTAGTCCTCATTTGGTATTTAAATAATATACTATGATTGTCATATGAAATTTTAATTAAATGCACATTTTCATCTAAAATATGAAGTGTTACCACTGTGAAAAGACCTATTCTCTCCTAAGAACATTTTTAAAGTAATGTTCCCTGTGATTCAGTAAAGAAAAAATTATTTTCTAATATTATTTGCCTCTCTACATTAATCCAGCATTTGATGAATCCCCAGGGAATGAAAGACAAGAACTTTCAAAGAAGTAAGTGTTCTCATAATCTCCTAATGAGGATAATGAAGACAGCACACAGAAGGATATGTTTAAGATAAAACATGCTTCAAGTAAACAGCATGCAAGAAGCAGAAGTTACTTCCATTCTGTCTCCATTCATGGCATTTCCTGTTTGGCCATATTCGTAAAGCAGTCACATTCCATCTCCTTTACCTTCGCTTTCCTTTTCTTTAGGAAACTTTATATCTCATACTTTTTCTCCTCAGCATTCAAAGGCTATGAACTTAGATCATCAGATAAAAGCAAGCTTATAAATGTAACTGTTCAAATCACCATCCATCCTTCTCAGACTCCAGAAAACCCATGTTTTGATGTTCATCACATTTGCATTTGAAAGATCACTTTACTTTCTATAACTTTATTTCTTTGAATTAAATTTATTAGGGTAACATTGGTTAATAACATTTATAAATCGCAGGTATAACAATTCTATAATATGTCATCTGTATACTCCATTGTATGCTCAACATCCAAAGACTAGTTATTTTTGTTACCATATATTTAACCCCCTTTAACCTCTTCATCCTCCCTTCATCTTCCTTCCCTCTGGTAACATTCTGTTTTCTGTAATACATATATACCATGGAATACTCTTCAACCATAAGAAAAGATAAAATACTGCCATTTGCAACAACATGGATGAATCTCGAGAATATCATGCTAAGCGAAATGTCAGACAGAAAAAGTTAAAAACCATATGATTTCATTCATGTGGGATATAAAACTGAAAGCAACAAATAAGAACAATGAACAAACAAACAAAACTCATAGACACAGTCAACAGTATGGTGGTTACCAGAGGGTAAAGGGGGTCAAATATATGGTGATGGAAGAGTTGACTTTGGGTAGTGGGCACACAATGCAATATACAGGTGATATATCATAAAATTGTACACTTGAAACTATATAATCTTATTAACCACTCTCACTCCAATAAATTTAATTTTAAAAAATAAAATAAACTATAAGAGTTGGTGGGAAGGTCTAGGAGTATGGATGGGTAATACCACGAAATAAGACAGGGATAACATTAATTTTGTGAACTACCTAGAACTGGGGGAGTGGGGGGGACTAATGTTTTTCCAAAGTTGGGCTGAATATCACTATGTACTGGAATCTGAAATTAGGTTGTACCAGCAGGACCACCCAAGGCCACATACACAGTAAAATGATCACAGGCTTTGAAGTCAGAAAAAAATGCATGTTTAACAAACTCATAGAGGCTTTCTATACTTTTATAGAATTGTGTTTCAAGTATCATTTTTCTGGTGATCTCCTTTTATGGCTTCTGCTGCTGTTCACCTGTTCTTACCTTGCTCTCAATGTGCATACTTCTTGTGAACACTAACTATAACAGGCCCAGGATCTAGGGACTGGTGTTACAAACCAAACACCTGGCAAAGTCAAAGGTAATTTAAAAATTAAACACAAAAATGTGCAACTCTTCCCCTTCACCAAGCAGCAGCAGCTCCAGCAACCATCTTCCTGTCTCTGCGTTTGCTATTCATCTTCCTGGAAATCCCCGGACCCTTCCTGGTGGAAGTGTCCCCACATTTCAGCCTCATTTCAGGGCTTAGGACAGTTTGTCATCCAAATACTGAATATTCAACTTCTAGTTGTTTTAAAGGTAAGGGTTAGCATAATAAAGGGGAAATATTGAGCCTCTAGTTGTAAAAATGCCAATAAGTTTCTCTCAAAAGGTATTGGAAAGTCACCTTAGTTTCTAATTTTCTAGAGATTAAAAAAAAACTATATTTTCTAAGGGTTGGGGAAATGACATAAAAAGTAACTGATTGGATTTTTCCCCTCAAATTTTAACCCTCCTAAAGAGAGACTATGTAGATTGAATAGAGTACGACAGAACTAGCACTTGATCACAAATTGAAGGTATTCTCAGCTAGAACATCTCATCGGAATTGGGAATAACTTCTGAATCTCTCCCGCATGGCTGGCAGGAGGGAGAAAATTATGAAAACGATGACAGGTAACAGAAAGTTTCAACTGGTCAGGAAGGATTCTTGGAGCCTTGGGTTATGTAAAAAATGTCTTTTCCCCATAGCATCAGGAGCCTGACACCGGCTGAGCAGAGAGAAAAAAACATGAAGTTGATGCCTGCAGGACCTAGAAGCCACCAAATGCAGTGGGGAGCAGATGTCACAGGGTAGAGTATAGAATCAAGGACTAAAAGGACAAGATCATGAAATCAATTGCCAGAGCTCTCCAGGTTGCCAGGCAGTTCCTAAGTGACATTCTGCAGTGCACCCTCATGGCCACCGAGGCAGAGGGCCAGCATGAGGTGTGGAAAGCAGGGGTCTGGGATGTAGCAGCAGACGCTGAAAGAGAGGTGGGTGTCTCTGGTATCTGGAAAGACCACAAGAACCACTTGTGAGGCGTTGGCATATGGTGTATAGATGTGACAGGAGAGTCAAATGTATTTCCTACTCCCATTTACTCCTCTACTGTTTAGATAGGAAAATAAGCTTATAAAAGAGATTTAAAAATAGATGGAATAAAATCTAACACACCTTCCTTCTTTGCCCATAGTGAGTATTGCTAATAGACTATCGGACTCTGCATAACAAAATTTCAGAATTCTATGTTAACACAGCCTTCTAAGTTGCTACTAACTGCATGTTAAGCCCATTTGCCATCTCTATATGTCACTGTTCTTTCACACCCAGGAAGACATCCCCCATGTCTTCACCCCCTGCAGTTACTGGCCAAATAGTCAGAACAGTTCTGGAGCTGGCTCATGTCGGGGCACTAGGGCTGAGCAGTAAATTGTCAGGAATCTTTCAAGACAGTTGTCACAGATATTATTAAGAGTTAAATTAAAAACCTTGCATTTACATAAATTATATTAAAAAATAAATATTCAGCCCGACTAGTATGGCTAAGTGGTTGAGCGTCGACCTATGATCCAGGAGGTCAGGGTTTGATTCCCAGTCAGGGCACATGTCCAGGTTGCAGGCTCGATCCCAAGTGTGGGGCATGCGGGAGGCACCCGATCGATGATTCTCTCTCATCATTGATGTTTCTAACTCTCTCTCTCCCTTCCTCTCTGAAATCAATAAAAATATATTTAAAAATAATAAATAAATATTAAAAACTCCTCGCTTCTTAATTATTTTATTATTACCCACCCTTTGAAGTTATCTCCATTTATTATATCTGTATGGTAAAAATAGTATTTAGTGCTCTGCCACCCCACATCTCTTCCTCACTTCACCGTTCAGTAGCAACATTGGTAGTTTCAATAGACAAATGCTATAAATCAGGGCTCCCACTCCATCCTCCTAGGAGAGACAGTTATTAAACATTTACCAGCACGCTATTGGAGACAGTAGTACTTGAACATGGGGACAGTTGGAGGAATGGAAGCCAGACATTTGAAAAAACTGTCATCTGGGTGGAAGATTACAGTGAGACTCTGTAAGGACTGGCATTTATGTGCTTATCTCGGTGTGCTCCATGGGTAAATCAACAGCACTTACAGGGTCATAAAAGGGTAAACAGTAAGATGAAAGCACCATTCATCTTACCAAATGAAAAGGTGCATCTCAAATGATGGATTTTTCTGTAAATTCATGGAGAACCCCTGAGGTGATTCTCAGAGGATAAATGAATACAGTACAGATAGCCAGGAAAGGAATGAAAATTAATATAAATCAACACAAAAGAACTAGAAGAGAAAAAAGAGGAATGGAGATAGAGTTGATCATATAAAATAGGTACATGAAAGATTCCCAAAGATAAATATTTTTAGAAAAAAAAATGTTAATGCAAATGGAAAAAAACAAAACCATGGCATCACTCTTTTTTTTTTTTTAGAATGTTTGATAGGTTAAGCCAGTGGATTTCAACCGTGTTCCCTAGATGATTTGGAATCTAGGTCAGAAGCTGAGAGGGGGATCAAGCTAACAGTAGTCCAGTCCTACTACCCTTTCACCAAGGCAAATAATGTTCCCACTTCACATTGGGCTCCCTTATAAGATTTCATTTGAAAAAGGGTTTCCTCTACTTTCAAAAATATGGAAAAAATAAAATTTGAGTTTCTATCTCTTTAACTGAAATAGAAATTTATAATCAAAGTCACTCAGTAATACTATTAAGTACTGTCTTTAAAATACTGAAAAATCCATTTTAATCCATTTTAATTCAATAACTCTAATTTGCCTACTTATTCATGAAATCAGAATAGTGGTATGTTCCACACATCGATATTTTTAAAAGACATTGAAACACATATCTGATTAATACGTTTTGACATCTACTATCACACTTGCTGATTTTTTTCATTTAAGTCGTTTTCAGAAGTAAAATCTGAATAAGCAGAAATGAGTTATTACATATAGAGTTTTACAATCTGTGTCCATAGGTTAAGTTGCAGGTGGCATGATTGGATTTGCATTATGAAAATATACCCTGGGAGAAACCAAGATGGCGGCATAGGTAAATACCTGACATTGCTGCCTCCCACAACCACTTAAAAAATACAACCAAAAGACAAAACGGACATCATCCAGAACCACAGGAAGGCTGGCTGAGTGGAAATTCTACAACTAGAAGGAAAGAGAAAAGCACACTGAGACTCAAGGAGGTGCAGACGTAAAGTGCAAAGGTACGGAGGCGAACGTGGAAAGGGCTGGCAACTGAGGACACAGTTGTCTTTTTCAATCGGGAGAAAGGCACAAGCTCCTGACTGCTCTCAACTCCAGTTCCGGGCAAGTCTCTGGGGACCCAGACTCATACGGGGAGAAACTGGACTGTCTGGCATCGGGCGGAACTCGAGGGCAGCTTTCTCTCAGAGGTGCTTGCAGCGATTACCACAGGACACTGAAACCCGGGGCCTCTTAGGGCAGGGCTGAGGATCAGCCATAGCTGTTTGCTC
>NW_005357999.1:961016-989087 GCF_000412655.1 Myotis brandtii | reverse complement strand
AGATTACTTTACCCAGCAAAGCTATCATTCAGAATTGAAGGTCAGATAAAGAGCTTCACAGATAAGAAAAAGCTAAAGGAGTTCATTACCACCAAACCAGTCTTATATGAAATGCTGAAAGGTATCCTTTAAGAAGAGGAGGAAGAAGAAAAAGATGAAGATAAAAATTATGAACAACAAATACATATCTATCAACAAGTGAATCTAAAAATCAAGTGAATAAATAATCTGATGAACAGAATAAACTGGTGAATATAATAGAATCAGGGACATAGAAAGGGAGTGGACTGACAATTCTTGGGGGAAAAGGGGTGTGGGGGGTGCGGGAAGAGACTGAAAAAAATCGTACACCTATGGATGAGGACAGTGGGGGCAGGGGGTAAGGGCAGAGCATGGGGTTGGAACCGGGTGGAGGGGAGCTATAGGGGGGGAAAATAGGAACAACTGTAATAATCTGAACAATCAAGATTTAATAAAAAAAGAAAATATACCCTGAATCAATCTGGACAACAGCTTTGAAATGGCTACAGGAAGATTAGTTAGGAGATCATTAAAATGCTCTAGACTTGCTATAGTGGTTATGTGATGGTGCACAAAAGTGAGTAAAAGAGATGCCTGAGAAGTAGAATGGGGAGAACTTAGTTATAAGAGAGAAGTATAAAGACTGACTCTTGGCTTTCTGAAATATGCAACTGAATAAGAGAATGGAGTTGTACAATAAGATAGGGAACTCTAATAGGAACAAGAGGGGAGGAGGTATATTGTGAATCCAATTTGGACATACTATCTTTGAGCCATCTTTGAGGCATTCAAAAGAAGATTTAAGGTTAGCAATTGGATATTACACCTCTGGAGTGCAGAAAGAAATAATTCTCATATCATATTAATATTCACATGCCATAATGTACTCATTTAAAGTGCACCATTCAGAAACAACTTAAGTGTCTATTGACAGATAAGTGGATAAAGATGTGGTATCCTATATAATAAAAGCCTAATATGCAAATTGTCCCCTGGACTGGGAGTTTGACCAGGGGCTGGGGCCGACTGGCCAACCACAAGAATAGAGGTCATGGCAGGGAGTGGCAGCAGGCAGCCGGGGGAAGGGAGGTCCCAACCAGCAGCTGACAGCCACTAGGGACTCTCCCTGTGCACGAATTTCATGCACTGGGCCTCTAGAATATATATAGAATTATATATATTCATTTTTAATATATATTCATTCATTCATTTTTGCAATATTAATCATTTTGTTGCTATAAGTGTAACTCTTTGGATATTACTAATATTTTTATTTTAAATATTTTTTTAATTTTTCAACTGGTCATTTTATATCTTCCTAAGTGATCACCCTCATAAATCTAGTACCTAACTGACACTATACACAGTTATTACAATATTATTGACTATTTTCCCTATGCTGTGCTTTATCTCCATATAATTGACAGTTCTGTAACTACCAATTTGTACTTCTTAATCCCATCACCTTTTTCACCCATCCCTTCAACCCCTCTCCTCTCTGGATACAGTTCTCTCTGTGTGTCCATGAATCTGTTTCAATTATGTTTATTTATTTTCATTCCTTCGATTCCAAATGTAAGTAAAATCATATAGTATGTGTCTTTCTCTGACTGACTTATTTCATTGAGCATAATACTCTTTAGGACCTTGAGGGTATTATGTTCAATGAAATAAATCATTTGGAAAAGAACAAAAACCATACGATTTCACTCATGTGTAGATTATAAAACAAAAAAGAAACAAAACAACAACAAAGTCAAAGATACAAATGACAGATTGGTAGTTACTGACAGGGTAAGGGAGTTGAGTATGGATGAAATGGGTAAAGGAAGTCAAATATATGGTGACAATGGAAACTAGACTTTTGGTAGTGAACTCACTATAATGTATACAGATATCAAATTATAATGTTGGCCGTAACTGGTTTGGCTCAGTGGATAGAGCGTTGGCCTGCAGACTGGGGGTCCCAGGTAATAAAATATATTTTAAAAAATTATAATGTTGTACACCTGAAACTTATATAATGTTAATAACCAATGTTGCCTCAATAATGAAAAGTTCTGTTATAAAATGCAAAAAATAAAGTGTACAATCCAATGGTTTGTAGTTATTAAAAGATTTGGCAACCATTACCACAACCAATTTTAGAACACCTTCATTACCACAAAAAGAAGCCATGTTCCTATTTGCAGTCACACCCAATTTCTCCCTCACCCCATCCCTAGACAACCACTAATCTATTTTTGAAATCTATGAATTTACATGTTCTGAGAATTTTATGCAAATAAAATAATATAATGTGTGCCTTTTCTGTCGGATCCTTTCATTTAGCATGTTTTCAAGGTTCATCCATATTGTAGCATATATCATACTTAATTCCTTTTTATAGCTGAATACCATTCAATTGTATAGACATGTTTTAATTTATCTTAGGTATAGACTAAGGCATGGAATTTCTTTTTAAGATATGTTTTTATTTATTTTAGAGAGAGAGGAAAGGAAAGGGAGAGAGAGAAAACAAAACATTGATGTGAGAGAGAAACATTGATCAGCTGCCTCCTACATGCCCCCTACCAGGGATTGAGCCCACAACCCGGGCATGTGCCTTGACTGGGAACCAAACCAGCAACCACTCCGAACATGGAAATATGCTCAATCAACTGAGCCACACCTGCCAGAGCAGAAATTTTTGAGTCATATGATAACTCCATGTTCAGAACTTTGAGGAACTGCCAGATTATATCCTGTCCTTTTGGGATTCATATTATGAATATATTAATACTAATTTAGGTTTCCTACAGGTCTCGGAGGCTTAGTTCATTTTTCTTAATTCTTTATTTAATTCTTTATTTTTTCTGTTCCTCAGACTCAGAAATCTCAATTCATCTCTCTTGAAGTTTGTTGATCCTTTATATTGCCTGTTCAAATTTGCTGTTAGGGCCTGCTAGTGAATTTTTTTTATTTCTATTTTTGTACTTTTATTTAAAGTACTTATTTTCTCTGATATATTTTTAACATTTTTATTTCTGTATTGATGTTCTCTGTTTGGTGAGATATTGTTTTCATGCTTTCATTTAGTTCTTTACATGTTTTGCTTTAATTCTTTGCACATATTTAAAATAACTGATTTAAAGTCTTTGTCTAATAACACCAATGTCTGGGATTCCTCAAGAATGCTTTCTATTGGCTGCTTTTTCCCTGTGTCTGAATCATAATTTTTTTTAATTTTCATGTATATCTTATTTAAAAAAATTTTTTTTAAATTGGAGATTTTATTTTCTATTTTTTAATTTTTAACTTTTCAAGTACAATTGACAATCAATATTTTTAATGTTTTTTTTTAGGTTTAAATTACAGTTGACATACAGTATTATATTAGTTTCAGGTGGACAACACAGTGAACAGAAATGTATATAACTTATGAAGTGATTACCTGATAAGTCTAGTACCTATCTGACATTATATATATATATATATTTTTTACAATGTTATTAACTATATTCTCTATGCTGTACTGTAAGTCACTATGACTAATTTGTAACTGCCAATTTGTACCTCTTTATCCTTCACTTTTTCATCCAAACCCCAATATCCCTCCCATCAGGCAACCATCAGTTTGTTCTCTGTATCTAAGTTCATTCCTGTTTTGTATGTTTGTTATTTTAGTTTTTTAGATTCCACATGAAAGTGAAATCACATAGCACTTGTCTTTTCTCTCCCTAACTTATTTCACTTAGAATAATATCCTCTAGGTATATCCACGTTGTCACAAATAGCAAGATTTCATGTTTTTGTTTTATTATGGATGAATAATAATTCAGTGTATATATTTACCACTTCTTTACAATTTGTCTTTTGATTATAGCATTTAATCAATTTACATTTATTGATAGTATGCCTCTCAACCAGTGATTGTTAATGCCATTTGATTTTTTAAAATAAAGTATGATTGATTGATTGATTTTCTTTTTTTTAGAGAGAGAGAGGAAGGGAGAAAAAGAGAGAAAGAGAAACATCAATGTGTTGTTCCACTTGTTTATGTATTCATTGGTTGATTCTTGTATGTGCCCTGACCGGGAATCAAACCTGCAACATTGACTTTTCAGGATAATGCTCTAAGCAACTGAGTTACCCAACCAGCACTTGATTGTTTTCTGTTTTTGCAGTTCTCTATTTCTTTCTTATTCTCTTACTCTCTTCTCTTTCTGTTGATGACCTTCTGTGGTATTGTAGTTGGATTCTTTCTCATTATTTCTTGCATGTCACTTGTAGATTTTTGATTGGGGTTACCATGTGCTTTATATATATGCAGCTATGTTTATAGCATTCTATTTTAAGTTGATTGCCAATTAGGTTGAAACACATTCTAAACTCACAACCATTTTTACTCACCTGTCCCACATTTATGTTTTCATCATTATTTTTTAAATTTTGTGTGTGGTGTGTGTGTGACTGTGTATATTTTTTAATTTATTGTTGTAATTACACATGATTTTCCTAATTTGCCTTCTAAACTTTGTACTTCCTCTAGTGTTGGTTGATCCATTGCTTTTTTAAAAATATATTTTTATTGATTTCAGAGAGGAAGGGAGAGGGAGAGAGAGAAACATCACTGAGAATCATTATTGATCAGCTGCCTCCTGCACGGCCCCACTGGGGATCAAGCCCACAATCTGGGCATGTGCCCCTGACAGGAATCGAACCTGAGACCCTTCAGTCCAAAGGCCAACACCTTATCCACTGAGCAAAACCAGCCAGGGCTGATCCATTGCTTTTAATATGTGCTTGCCTTTTTAAGAATTTATTTTCTTCAAATATTTTCTTATTCTTACTTTTCACTTCTTCCTTATTCTTCTGAAAGAAATCTCTTTAACATCTCTTGTAATGCTGGTTTGGTGGTGATGAAGTCCATCTTTTCCTTTTTCTTTCTTTGCTGGGAAACCCTTTATCTCTCCTTCAATTCTAAATGATAGCCTTGCTGGATAGAGTAATTTCTGGTTTAGGTACGTGCTTTCATCACTTTGAATACTTCATGCCATCCCCTTCTGACCTGCAAAGTCTCTCTTCAGAAATCAGCTTGACAGCCTTATGGGAGCTACCTTGTACAAAATTAACTGCTTTTTTCTTGCTGCCTTTAAGATTCTCTCTTTATCTTTCACCTTTGGCATTTTAATTATGAATTGTGTCCTCATTTGTTTAACTCTCTATGTTTATTTCTATGTGTTAGGTAGATCTGCTATGTCTCCCCATCTTGGTAGAATGGCCTTATGTAGTAGGTGCCCTGTGGGGCCCAGTGACTCAGTCTCCCTGTTCACTTGAGCCAGGCGCTCCAGGTGTGTGAGTTGTGTGTGCTCTCCTGTTGTAGTTAAGCTTTTACTGCTGTTGACATGTCAGTGGGTGGTTCTGAGTATTGGTCATGACTACAGTGAACAACATGTGTGGGGTCTGACCCTATGGAATGGGATTCTCTTTAGCGGGGCACTGATGCCTCTGAAGTCCACCCTTTGGGTGTCTTGTTTAGGTACTAATTGGGTGGTGTTCTGGTGTGATCTGATGCTGGGCACCAGGTGTGTTGGTTCTGGGGACTCTTGCGAGGGCATTTTGTGCAGACCAAAGTAAGCTGCTGCCTGTGTCTCCGCCAGGGCCATCTGATAAAAGCTACACATTGCTCTGCAGTTGGTTGCTGCCTGTGCTGGGCTTGGAGGCACTTGGGATTAGTTACACTGTGAACCAAGGCTGACTACCCCTGGTGCTGGGCTTTGTGCATGTAGAAAGAGGTACAGGCACACTGAGCCCAGTCACTGCTTGTTTGGGTTGTGTGTGGACCTTTAAAGAAAATCAAATGCAAAATAAAAACACAGATAATCAAGCTCAATAATTGACCCTAGAAGACACAAATTATTCAAAGTCAAATAGAAAACTTTTCAAAAAATATAATTAATAGCCTTAAATATCTTTGAAGATAATGAGCCTATAATATCAAAGGGGATTTTATTTTTTAAAATGAGCATCAAAGAATAAGAAAGAGTTTATGGAAATGAAAACATGATTCCTCTTCTCAAAAAAATATTTTTAAACCATACCCACATGTAATTGAAGCTTTAAAAATTAAATTCAAAAAAGTACCTTGAAATTAGAACAAAAATATCAGGAATAGAAAATGTAAAAGAAAAGAAACATTAGGGATAAACCAAAAAGTTTAACATCTGTCAATAGGATTTCTAAAAAAAGAAGACAGAATGGAGGAAATAGGATGAAGATTTCCCAACAATTAAAAAAGAAATGCTAGTTTTCAACCAAAAGCAAGTCCCACTCAGATACATCTTAGACTAATAACAATAAGAATGAAAAAATACCCTAAAATTTTCAAGAAGGGGAGGAGTGTCAGTGTTTATTTACAAATGAAAAGTAATCGGAATTGTAGAAATCTTGTTAGAAATGTTAGATGGACATAGAGTAATGTTTTAATTTCTGAGGAATATGATTCTGAACTTAAAATTCTATGGTCAGCACCATTCCAAGCTTTTTCCTATCTATCTTTTCTGAAAGTGTTACTAAGGATGTTCTATAGAAAATGAAACCAGGATCTAAGAAAGAAAATATATGAGATCCAGGAAAACGTGGAACTAAGCCAGAAGTGAAACGGAAAAATATTTCAGGGTGAAAGCTGTTCCATCAGTCACAACTGGAAACAAAGCCTCAGTTTCTAAGTCGCTGCAAAAAGAAAGTGAATTCCTCTCACCCAGTGATTAAGAAGTTGGGAGACTCAGATGCCAAAAGATTATTTTTAACAAGTCGCCACTCATTGACAAGGACTTCTTTGTCATCAGTACAAAAATGATCTGAATGTGTACACACATGCACATACACGCTTTTGAAATGTTAGGGGAATGTACAAAACGGGTCTGGGGAACCAGTGCTGGGATTAGATTAATCTTCCATTTTCATAACATCCTGTCTTGATCTGTTTGAGCGAATACGATTACCACAGAGTGAGTAGTTTATAAAAACTAAAAATTTATTTCTCACAGATCTGAGTGCTGGAACTCCAGATCAAGGTACTGATACCATTAAAGGGGGAAGCCAAACATTATAAGCACGTCATTTGGGCAGCTTCACCAAGAAGCTGCCGTTTTGCACTCCCCAGTCTATTCCCTACAGAGCACCAGGGGAAGGGGACTAGACAAAGGAAAGATAGTCATACCAGTATGCCCAGTAAAGTTGGGGTGACATTGGGAAGGTACTTGCCTGTCAACCTCGGAACAGAGATGGCTGGCCAGAATGGGCAGGGCCACTCCAAATGTGTGAAAATTTGGGAATGCATAATCCCTTAAATAAAGGAATTCTCTCTCTTACTGCTCCTTGCTCTTGGTTCCACTGGGCTCGTGAGGCTCTCTTGTTTTGCTCCTGCCCATGTTTCCTGCAGACCCCACATGCAATAGACTACAGAATGAAAACACAAATTAAGCTAGCCTGATACTGGACTGGACCTGGCTCCAATATAGAAAGGAAATTCGGGATACTGGCTCTGATTTTAGCTCTAGGGAAGCCCCAGTTACACTTCTTCTATGCCTGTACTAAGGGAATTGGGTCTCTAGAACCTTAGGGATGTAATTCCATGAAAATAAAGCTTTCCATCATATATCATCCTCCTGTGGGGCCTCTGGAAGAACTTTCAATAGTACCCCAAGAACCCTACTTCCATAAGCAACTGGGGAGACGAGGCCCTCTATCCTCCAATAATAGTACCAGTATGGTCACACTCATGTAAAAACTCCTGAAGGCCCATCTCCTAATACTATCATCTTGTGGGAGGTTAGGATTTCAACATATGAATTTTGAAGGGGCACAGATATTCAACTGATAGCATAACCTGTAAGAAATCTAAGACATGAAGTTCAAAATTGGATTAAAGTGCTGAAAAAAAAATAGACTAGTATGATAGCACACAAAAGCAACAAGTAGGAAGGAAAGCTAATAAGAATTTCCATGTCGCCACATGGCAAAGCAGCAAATATTTTTAGTCAGTTCATGAGCTATTTCCCAGTCATCATCTGTTTAATCCTCACAATAATACTATGACATGCTTATGATTATAGCAATTTTACTTATGAAGAGATTAACTCACTTGCCCCAGGTCACAAAACTGTACGCAGCAGAATCAACGTTCTGAGGCGGGCCTGCTTTTTATTATTTTAAATTCTGGGCTTTCTTTTCTCCATTCTATCTGCATGAGAAACATAAACCTAATTAAGCAGAAGAGAGGTACCAATTATGACTGAGGAAGGTCAGAAAGTCATCTCAGACAGTTTTCTGAAGACCCAAAGCACCTTTTGTCTCATGCTGAGACATCGTCAGAAAAACAAGTATTTCTCTTCCATTGTACATAGTAACAAGAAGTCATCTATGATGTTTATCCATATAACTAAAGAAAAAGTTCCTAAAATCCAAGAAAGTCCAAGAATAACCAATTAAAATGACTAAAAGGCTAGATACATTGTTTTATGAAGATGAGCTAAAGGATTGAGAAATTGTTGATATAAAGAAAATGTGAAGACTGTAAAGCATGAACACTTAATCTTGCCAGAATTCTGGATCAAGCAGACATCTCAAAACATGTTTCAAAAAGGAAAATTTATGAAAAGGTAAGGGAAGAAAATCAAATAATGCAAATTTTAAATAAACAAATGATTTAATAAAAATCTCTCCAAAGATGGTGTACAAATTGCCTATAAGCCCATGAAAAGAGGTTCATGCCCTAGCCAGTTTGGCTCAGTGGATAGAGTGTTGACCTGTGGACTGAGGAGTCCCAGTTCAATTCTGATCAAGGGCACGTATCTCGATTGCAGGCTCCTCCCTATCCCTGGCCCTGGTCCAGATGTGTGCAGAAGGCAACCAATCGATGTGTCTCTCTCACATCAATGTTTCTCTCTCTGTCTCTCCTCTTCCCACTCTCTGTAAAAAAAAAAATCAATGGAAAAATATCCACAGGTGAGGATTAAAAAGAACAACAACAAAAAAGGGAAAGATGTTCACTATCATTAGTTATATGAACATGTGAATCAAAACCATAATGGCATACTACTTAACACTCACTAAGATGGCAATAATAATTTTTTTAAAGATAAGTGTTAGCAAGGATGTAGAGAAATAGCAACCCTCATACATTGTTAGTAGGAACATAAAATATTGAACCCACTCTGGAAAAAATGTGTCTGTTTCTCAAAAATATATATATAGCTATCATATGACCTAGCAATTCCACTTTAAGATATAAACCCAAATGAACTAAAATGTGTCCACACATGCAAATGTTCATAGTAGCATTATTTATTACTAGAGGCTCAGTGCACAAATTTGTGCATGGGTGGGGTCCCTCGGGGTAGCCTGCGGGGATCGGGCCTAAACCCTCAGTCCAACGCTGCCTGCTGCTCCTGCTTGCCGCTTCTGCTCATCCTGGCCCCACTGTACGTGTCGCGGGCTCTCGCCCAGGCAGTCCCGATTGGGAGAGGCTCGCACTGCCACAGCGGTGTTCAGCTGTGAGCCCCGTGTCAGACATCCATCCTGAGGAGGGTGAGGGATGGCCAGGACGTGATCGGCCCTCCAGGTGGGTGGTGGGACACCCTTGCTGGCCCGGGATCTGGATCTGTCCCGCCAACATTCACACCGGTTGTCAGGAGCCACCCGGCAGCCGCTTTTATATTGTTTCTTCCTTGTGGAGCCTCTAGGGAGGGTAAGCGGCCACGGTGCCTGAGGCCAACTTCCAGGAGGCCGGCGGCGCTGGTGCTGTCAGGATCATGCCGGCAGCACAGGTCCATCAGTGCCTGGTCCCATTCTCTAGAGATTGGATTTGCAGGACTACTGAGGGAGTGAGTGGCTGCTGCCAGGCTGGTGGGCCACTGGGACAGGTTGGTCAGCTGAGTGGTGCTCCCGTTGTGGCAGCACACTGACCACCAGGGGACAGCTCCTGCATTGATCATCTGCATTGATCATCAGTGCACATCATAGTGACTGGTCATTGGGTCATTTGGTGGCTTAGACTTTTATATATATAGATAAGCAAAAAGTAGAAATAATCCAAATATCCATCAACTGATGAATGGATAAACAAATGTGTTATAGCCATGCACTAGAACATTATTTAACAATAAATATAAATGAACTACATGTTACAACATAGATGAAACTTGATAACATTGTGCTAATTGAAAGAAGATAGGCATAAGACACAACAAAATGTATAATTAAATTTATATTAAACTAGAGGCCTGGTGCACAAAAATTCATGCATGGGGGTGGGAGGCTGTGTGTGTGTGTCCCTCAGCATGACCTGCACCCTCTCCAATCCGGGAGCCCTCAGGGGATGTCCTACTGATGGCTTAGGCCCGCTTCCCATGGTTCTCTGCTCTCTGCAGGGCCTGCCTGCTCCACACCACAGCGAGTGCCAAACAGGCCATGCTGGGAGCTTCCTGGGGGCTGCGCTTGCCTGCTCCCAGGTCACCGCAGTGACGGCCAAGCAGGCCATGCTGGGAGCTACCAACGGGCCGCGCTTCCCTGCTCCCGGGTTGCCACAGGCCAGGCCGTGCTGGGAGCTTCCTGCGGGCTGCGCTTGCCTGCTCCCGGGTCACCGCAGTGACGGCCAAGCAGGCCGTGCAGTGCTGGGAGCTGCCTCCTCCCTGCTGTCAGTCTCCACAGAGGCAATGAGGTTAATTTGCATACTCACTCTTGATTGGCTGGTGGGCATCGTGAAGGAACAGTCAATTTGCATCTTTCTCTTTTATTAGTGTAGATGTCCACATCATTGCTTATCACATATCACTTAATATATATAATATTGCTTATCCATAGAGACAGAAAGTAGAATAGTGGTTGCCTAAGGATAGAAGTGGGAAAATTAGTAATGATAGCTAATGAGTACAGTGGTTTTTTTGAAGGGATGATGAACTATTCTAAAATTATATTGTTCCTTAGTCTGTAAATTTACTAATAACATTGACTTGTACAGTTTAAATGTATTAATTTTATGGTATATAAATTATATCTTAAGTAAGTTGTTTTTTAAAATAAAAAAGTAAAGAACGATTCAATAACTATTCATGATTAAACTTTCTGTAAACTAGAACTGGAGGGGTAGTTTCTCAACTTAATAAAGATTAACTACTAAAAAAAACCTTGCAGCTAGCTTGTTACTTAATGGAAAGAAACTGATTCTATTTCACTATGATCAGAAACAAAGCAAAGATGTCCCTTCTTACCACTTCTTCCTAGCTTTGTACTGTAAGTTCTAGCTAATGCAATCTATAATAATAAAAGCGTAATATGCAGCCCTGACCGGTTTGGCTCAGTGGATGGAGCATCTGCCTGCGGACTGAAGGGTCCCGGGTTCGATTCCGGTCAGGGGCATGTACCTTGGTTGCGGGCACATCCCCAGTAGGGGGTGTGCAGGAGGCAGCTGATCGATGTTTCTCTCTCATCGATGTTTTTAACTCTCTATCCCTCTCCCTTTCTCTCTGTAAAAAAATCAATAAAATATATTTTTAAAGAAAGCGTAATATGCAAATCAACCGAACAACCGAACAGCAGAATGACCTTCCTGACAAGCTTCCTCAACCGAACAACCGAACAGCAGAATGACCTTCCTGACGAGCTTCCGGACGACCACGCTATGACACGTACTGGCGCCAGGCCAGCCAAGGCTGGTGTGATGCAATTGGTTGGGGGCCTCCCCCCACCACCGCCCCATGATTGCCTTACAGAAGGAGGCCCAGGCCACCAGCCAGTGGGGCAATTGATCAATTGGGGGGCTCCATGATCGACCCAAGGAGGGAGGCCCAGGCCACCAACTGGCAGGCTGCGGTGGGTCGGTGGGGCCTCCCTCTGCAGGGAGCGATTGATTGTGGGGGTCCCAGACTGTGAGAGGGCACAGGCCGGGCTGAGGGACACCCACCCCCCACCCCGTGAGTGCACGAATTTCATGCACTGGGCTTCTAGTATTGTAATAACTATGTATGGTGTCATGTAGGTACTGGACTTGTGAGGAGGATCATTTCATAAGATATGTAAATATCTAACCACTATGCAACACACCTGAAAATTTTATAATATTGAATGTCAACAGTAATTGAAAATTTAAAGCAAAATATTTATAAAGGCAATAAAAGCACAACCCACAGACCAGTAGAAAATATTTGCAAAAGATACATCTGATAAAGTACTGTTATTCAAAGTATACAAAGAACTCTTAAAACTCAACAATGTAAGAAAACAAATAAGTTTATTAAAAACCTAAAGACCTTAACAGATACCTCATCAAAGAAAATATACGATGGAAAATAAGCTTATGAAAAGATGCTCCATATCACATGCCATCAGAGAAATGCAAATGAAGACAACAATGAGATACCACACACACAAATTAGAATAGTCAAAATGTGGTACACCGAAAGCACTACATAATGGTTGATGTGGAGTAACAGGAGCACTCAGACTCATACATTGCTGGCGGGAATGCGGAATGGTGCAGCTACTTTGGAAGACAGTTTGGCAAGTTCATAAGAAATTAAACACCTTTTACTGTACCATACAGCAATAGCACTCTTTGGTGTTCACTTAAAGAAGTGGAAACTTATGTCTACCAAAAAAAACTGCACAGGAAAGTTTGTAGCAGCTTTATTCATAATTACCAAAACTTAAAGTCACCAAGATGTCCTTTAGGAGCTGAAAGGATAAGTAACCCTTGGTACAACTAGACAATGGAATATTATTCTGCACAAAAAGAGAAATGAGCTCTCAAGCCAGGAAAATAAATGGAAAAACTTAAAGGAGAAACTAAGTGAAGGACGCCTATCTGAAAAGGCTACATACTACATGGTTCCAATCTGGAGAAGTCAAAGCTAAAGAGACAGTTTTTTACTACTGATCAGTGGTTACCAGGGATTGGAGGGAGGGAAGGATAAATAGGTGGAGTACAGAGCATTTTTAGGGCAGGGAAACTGCTTTGTGCAATACTATAATAAAGGATGCATGTCATTATACATTTTTCCAAACCCATAGAATGTACAACATCAACAGTGAACCCTAATGTAAACTATGAACTTTAGGTGATAATGGTGTATCAGTGTAGGTTCATCAACTGTAACAAGTGTTCCCCTCTGGTGGGGGATGTTGGTAGTGGGGGAAACTCTGTATGTATGGGGGCAGGGGATATATGCAACCTCTCTGTGCTTCCATTTAATTTTGCTGTAAACCTACAACGTCTCTAAAAAGAATAGTCTATTTGTTAAAGGTAGAATGATTTATACATCTATAAAATTCTTTTTCCCCAAGAAGTGATAGAGGCCAGAAACATGGGTAAATCTAAGCACAGTGAGATGACAAATGGTATGCAGTGTGTTATTAAGGAAATTAAGGCTATTTGGAACAGGTCCAGGATATTTAGAACTGAACCTTCTAAGGAGATCATTATGACCTCCCACAAAATGTTTCCTTTGTTTTATTATTATGAAACAAAATATTGGGCAGAGTAGACCATTAGACTAAATACTTCTTGTTCTCTCTCTTCCTCCTTACTACCCCAAAGTTTCCCCAGAATAATTAAGGTTACTAATTACGATAGAAAAAAAGGAAGAATAGTCTTTTTTCTTCTATAGTGGACTTAAAACAGTGGTTCTCAACCTTCTGGCCCTTTAAATGCAGTTCCTCATGTTGTGACCCAACCATAAAATTATTTTCGTTGCTACTTCACAACTGTTATGTTGCTACTGTTATGAATCGTAATGTAAATATCTGATATGCAGGATGGTCTTAGGCAACCCCTGTGAAAGGGTCATTCGACCGCCAAAGGGGTCGCGACCCACAGGTTGAGAACCGCTGACTTAAAATAATATAGTACAGAGGGCAAAAAGCCCCAGGACACCTGAGAATTCTAAAAGTTTCTACATGCTGACTTTGCAGCGAAATAAAAAAATATCACAGATCAGGTAATACAATCAAAGGAAATATTTTTTCCATACTCTTTCCCAACAAAAACAAAGCTCCCAGAAGCACGCACACATGACAGAATTTACATAGATAGAAAGTCAGTTGTTCAAATTTTTTTTAAAGAGGTCATTGCAATATTATTTTGTTAAAGTTGGGAAGTGATGAGCAATTGTTAGTTCAATGAACATTTAACTAGTATAGTTCACCAAAGAGTCTCACCACAAAGCAGTATTATGTGTGCAGCACAGCTGGAAGTAAAAATGCACACAAAAGAAAGAAACAAACCACGGAGTTATTAAGCTGAGACGGTATAGAGTAGCAATGAAATCAGTCTGGATTTTTTTTTCTTTTTCCACATAAAGATACCATTTGGTTGAATAAACAGTGCATTCTTTGTATTTAAATAAACTTAATTTTAAACAGCAGAGGAAGGAAGGGAAATGAAACTAAACCAAAGATAAAACATAACCAGAAATCATTAAGAATGGGACTTCAGATCAAATTTTGATTTTAATTAAGACAACACCCAAAAATAGAAATCTGGGAAGGATGTTGATGCAAGAAAAAAAAAAACACAAAAAACTTTTTTCTTCAAATTTCACTAATCGATTGAGGTGGAAGACATCCAACGACCTATATAAATGGAAAAGATTGCCATGTGCCGCAGCGGGAGGATGCAGCAAGAGAAGCTTTTACTGCTTACAAGATGTGGTTTCTTACGGAAAGCTGAAAACAATGCGTGCTTTCCCTCTCTCTCACTCATAACTGGAACCCAGAAGGTTACAAAAACAAATGCCACATTCTTCTGAGGCTAAACACACTCCTTTGAAGTATCTTCTGCCACATGAAATGCACCTCTGTTCCCTTCTGCCACGGGAGCACAGGAAGATGATAGAAAAAACTCCCTTGAGGAGGGAGAGGCTTCCTTGCATATTTCAGAAATCCGTGGCCACCTCAAGGAATAGCCATTATCCTAATCTCCCACGTCTCAGCTGCTTCTCCAGCTCTGGCCGAAAAGCAAAGCTTCTCCAATCGGATGTAATTACTGGATTAATCTTTGTTCATTCAATCTTTGTTGACTCATCACCTCCTTGAACATCCAGAGCAAATGACTATCCCAATCTGCCTCTTTTAACTTACAAAAATGTAACTTTTCGAAGCTAGACAATAGGTAATAAACAGGAAATGTGACCAACTTGAAGCTGGGAGGTGAAGGGCCTCCAAGGAGAGGCCTGAAATCGTCATGACTGCCCCAGTCCCTACAGCCGGACAGGCTAGAATTGGTCCAAGAAAAACAATAATCAGATTTCACTTCTTTATCTTTGGCTGTAGGTATTTCTTTGCAGCTTTGAGGACTGACTAAAGCAAAAAGCAATGGTTCTAAGAAGTGGAGATTTCTCTAGCAACAGAAAACAAGGCCAAAAGAACAGATGGATTTGTGAGTGATTTATTGCTAGAAATGTAGGCTTAATGATTCCCACCTCATTGGCCATCTACCTTTCTCTTTTGCTCATATAACATTAAAATAGGAAAGGGAACCTAAAGATATTTCAAATTAATCAATATGGTTTATATTTCTTTTAAATACTACAGAAATAGTGGAGGGTTGAGTAATTTGAAGCAATTTTCTAGTGGAAAAATAATTAGGAGAGCAGTTCAGAAAATCAGCAAGTAATTATAAAAGTAGTTCAGCATATATTTGAGAGCATTAGATGGCTAAGAAGATAGTGAAGAACTACCATGTTGGAATATGAGGAAAGATAAAGACCCAGGAAGGTAAACCCAGCATTTGCAAGCGTTTTCCCCTGGGGGCCTTTGCTAAACAAGGAGAAAATGGTTTAAAGGCTAAGTAGCATTTTTAGTAGCCTTACAAAATTAGCAGATCAGAGATTAGAATCTAGGATTCAGCAAAATGAGATGGCCCTGGAAAACTCCTAATGCAGTTTTGCTTAGGAACTCAAAGAATTGACCCTAGAATTAATAATAAATTTAAATCATCAGGTGCTTGCAGGGGATTTAGCTCAGCTTTGAATTATTATTGTATTTAGATTATCCCATTTTCCTGAACTTTCAGGCTTCCTGAAGTGATGGTGACCTCACATTTCTGACTGAGACAAACATAACTTCTCTTGTAAAGAAGGGTAATCTCATAGGAGGCTTAAGTTATTTTTACAAACTACTTTGAATATACACTGTCTAACAGAACTAAAAGTAGCAAAGAATCCAAGATATCATTTAAAAAGCGACCCAGGGGAGAAAATAAGTGATAGAAAAAGATTTTATATGTGGGACATATACAAACTAGATTTCAAAATATGCTCCTTACCATGTTTAAGAAAAGAAAGTAGAGTTGGCTAAGACTTTTCTAGTTTTAGAATTGAAAATCCTGTATCCCAGGAAACCCCTCATTCCTGGCAAGCCATGGAAGTTTGTTACCCTAGAAAAGACAATATTGAGAATTTCATCAAAAAGCTGAGAAATATTTAAATATGTGTATTCTACAAATGAAAATTACAATAATTAAAACGAAGAACTAAAAAAAATGAGATGAATAGCACAATAAATACATGTGAAGAGAGAAGTAATAAATTAAAGTTAGGTCAGAAGAAAATATCTAGAAAGAAAGAAACATCAGGAAAGAAGACAAAAGGAAGGAAAATACAAAAGGGAGGATAAAAAATATAGAGTTCAGAAAAAAGTGGGTCAAAATCAATATTTTAGAAAATTACTAAAATACTTCAAAACTTATGAAATCTATCAAGCCATAAATTCAAAAAGCACTAAAAACCACAAACCAAAAACAGCATGAAATCCTCAGCCCATCATCGTGTAAGTGCTGAAAACTAAGGAAAAGAGGACGTTTTGAAGTTGTCAGAAAAAAGTAACAGATGACTTACTGTCCATAATGAAACATTGATTAAATCTAACTTCTAAATATAAACAATAAGATCCAGAAAACAGTTGAAAAACATCTATGAAGTAATAAAATGGTATGATCTCCAGGACTTCCATAGGAAAATATCAAACACCTACATATGAACCTATTAAAAAAATCCTTCCAAACTATACAGAACAATAAAGAAAGCAAATTTACCCACCTGTAATTATGCCTGGAACAAAGAACGCTAAAATTCCATGTGAGTAAGAAAACAAACACTTCAAAACCAACAGAGCAAGTTCCGGTGCATATGCTGAAGCGACATCACAGAAAGCCTGAAATATTTAAAAAACAGAAAAGTGCAATGATGATAACCAGGAGTTGAATTCAGAATGGAGAACTACTTAGAATAGGTAGAATAGCAGGTGTGGTTTCTTTTTAAAAAGAGGAAAAAGCGCAGGACCAGAGGTTGAGGCCTTCGGAAGCACTTCAGGGGCAGAAGGGGCCGATGTGGAAGGGATGGCAGTACTTTGTAGTCTTGGTAGTCATGGGGGGAAGTAAAAATTAGGAGCCTCCAAAAAATCACAAACACAAAAGGTATACCAACCTCCCTCTCCGCCCCCACAAACAAAAGAGAACCAATATTTCTTAAAACTGCACTTTATTATATTAAAGGAAAAGAGTGTTCTTACACCAAAAAAAAAAATCAGTTAAACCACCCAACCCAATTATATATTCCTACAATTTTTTATTTGTCCAGAAAAAATAAGACCTTTCAAAATGAACACAAAATAGCAAATAACATCCACACAAGTTGATAATAGGAGAAAACAAGACAAGAATCGAACTTTCAGTTGATGAAATTCTGATCATATAACCACCAAAAAAAAACAAGACTCCAAAGTAAAATAAACATCTATTGACTGCCCCAATTCCTAAGGCACATTTTTAGTAGCCTCACAAAATCAAAGATATCAGAGTTGGCGCCATCAGTCCCCAGGACCTCGTCAAAATTACAACTAAATTACAAAACAATTAACCTGAATAACCATCTGAAGATGAGCTGAACAGAAGTCTTATGACTAAATACAGACAGAAAAAGCCACATGGAGATTTGGAGGGGGGGGGGCGAAGATGTTCAAAGGGCTAGCCCCACACCAAGTGGCAGTTGACAGACAGAAAAAGCCACATGGAGATTTGGAGGGGGGGCGGAGATGTTCAAAGGGCTAGCCCCACACCAAGTAGCAGTTGAGAATCTGGAGGCATATCTCAGCTGCAGAGGTGCCTCCTAAGGAGTGGGCAGCCTGCCCAGAGCACCAGTGCGAGGAAGAAAAGCCTACATAATATTTGGCTGTAAAAATCAGGAGGGATTCCATTTTCCTGGGTGAGACAAGAGACTGCTAGAAACCCAGGAGCCCTCTTAAAGGGCCAACGCACAAAATCCCACTCACCCCAGGTTCTGGCAGAGGAAGAACAGCTCAGAGGGGAGCAGGGTCACACAGGGACAGCTTGAGTTGTGTGGCTTCAAGGAGAGGGCGGGAGGGACAGTCGCCAATGTCTCTGTGTTGAGTCACTCTCCCACTAGGACCACAGATGCCATGATTCCAGACTCAAGCACTGTCCTCCATATGGTGTCAACCTGGGAGGTATGCTGACCCTACCCTGCTGATGCCGTGAGGACCCGCCCTGCCAAGCTGGCACACAGCTGGGAAATCAGCTGGTGGTAGCCAGCCTGGGCCCAAGATGCAGTCCTCCTTAAAAAACTTCTGAAGAATTCTGGGCAAGTTCAGGCGGTGCCAGAGACACACAGGGAGAGGCCGAGTGGTATTGCTTTAGGCCCTAAAGTTTAGGGCGAGGGTTGTCCTGAGTGCCCCCAAAGCACCACGGCTCCTGTGCAGAGCCTTCCCTCCGGAGATAGCCAAATCTTACTATGTGTTAGCCTGATGAACTCTACTGGCTCTGTCTCGATGACTATCCAAAACCATGCCCCGCTGGGAAGGTCCACAGACAGGTGGTAGCTGGCCTTGGTGTACCCTGAGAATTTTGCTCAGTATCCTCAGACTCAGTACTGGCGTCGAGTTGAAACCTGGTGAAGACCATTCACCCCTACCTGATGATTCACTGAAAATCTGCCACGCACAACTTGGGTACCACCTGAGACCATTTCAGTGGATAAGCCTAATGGGCAGCCAGCCGGCAAAGGCAGAATATAAGGTATTTTGTGCCTTTAGCTGACCTTCCCCAGGCCCGATACTGGTGGCAGCTGGCCATGGTCCACAGCTTGGCCCAATACATGCGCTCCCTGGCCCAGCAGAGGAAGCTAACCGGTAGCCCAGAGTCGGTTGCAGGCAGAATATGATATTCGCCTGCTCTGAAGTCCCTCCTAAGAAACCCCAGAACCAAAAAACCTTATGGCTGCCTTCAGACCACGTCAGAGCACAACCTGATTAGCTCCACGAGCAACACAAAAAAGAGGTTGCAGAAAGCACCAGAACATGCTGGAAAAAATTCTGCTTCATGGGGTCTGTACCCACAGAGCAGCAATGTACACTGTGGTCAGCATCAATCCTCACAGTCAGCCAGCATGAGAGGGTGAAATAATAAATATTACACTGGAAGTAAACGTAATAGAGTCTAAAAACACAATAGAAAAGACCAATAAGACCAAATGCTGGTTCTTTGAAAAGAGAAATAAGACTGATAAACCTTTAACGAGACTCATGAAGAAAAAGGTGATAAAACCCAAATAAATAAAATCAGAAAAAAAGAAGAAAGTAACAACTGACACAGAAATACAAAGAAATATATGAAAATACTACAATCAAATGCCAACAAATTGGACAACCTGGAAAAAAGCTGATACATTCCTAGAAACATACAATCTTCCAAGACTGAATTAAGAAGAAACAAGCAGCCCTGGCTTGTTTTGTTCAATGGATAGAGCATTGACCCGTGGACTGAAGAGTCTCCGGTTTGATTCTGGTCAAGGGTACGGTTGCAGGCTCAATCCTTGGCCCTGGTTGGGGCGTGTACAGGAGGCAACCAATCAATGTGTCTTTCTCACATTGATGTTTCTCTCTGTTTCTCCCTTCCACTCTTTCTCTTAAAAAGAAAAAAGTCAATGAAAAAATATCCTTTGGTGCAGATTAACAAAACAATAAAAAGAAGAAGAAACAGAAAATATGAAGAGACAATTTAATCAGTAATGTAAAAGCTCCCAACCAACAAGTCCTAGACAGAATGGCTTCACGGGTGAATTTTAACATTTAACAAATAATTAACAACTATAATTCTGAAACTACTCCAATGCTAGTACTAATTGATTCCACAATCAGACAAAGGCAAAATGAAGGGTAAAAATTAAATGATCAGCCCTTGCCGGTTTGGTTCAGTGGATAGAGCATCGGCCTGCCGACTAAAGGGTCCCAGGTTCGATTCTGGTCAAGGGCACATGCCTGGGTTGTGGGCTTGATCCCCTGTTGGGGGCATGTAGAAGGCAGCCGATCAATGATTCTCTCTCATCATTGAAGTTTCTATCTCTCCCTCTCCCTGCCTCTCTGAAATCAATAAAAAAAATATTTTAAAAAATCAAATGATCATATCTACAGATGCAGAAAGAACATTTGACAAAATTCAGCATCCATTTATGATAAAATCTCAAAAAAGTGAAAATAGATTAAACATACTTCAACGTAAAAAGGCCACATATTGCAAACCCACAGTTAGCATCACAGTCGTGAGGAAAAGCGCAAAGCATTTTCCTTAAATTCAGAAATAAGATAAGAATATCCTCTTTCACCACTTTTATCTAACATAGTATTGGAGGTTCTAGCCACATCAATCAAACAATAAAATGAGCTAAAATGCATCCATATTAGAAAGAAAGAAGTAAAACTATCATTATTTTGTAGATAACATGATACTACATAGAAAGAACTCTAAAGATTTCACCAAAAAATTATTAGAATTGATAAATGTATTTAGTAAAGTAGGAAGATACAAAAATAACATTCAGAAATTAGTTGCATTTTTATACACCAATAATAAATGATCAGAAAGAGAAATTAAGAAAACAATCCCATTTTCAGTTGCATCCAAAAAAATATTTACGAAGAAATTTTAACCAAGAAGGTCTGTACTAAAAAAATTATAAGACATTGAAGATACTAATAAATAGAAGTATATACCATGCTCATAGATAGGAAGAATTAACATCATCAAGCATTAACACCATAAGCATTCTATAAGATTTAATGAAATCCTTAACAAAATACCAATGGCATTTTTCACAGAATTAGGAAAAGTAATTCTAATATTTATATAGAACCACAAAAAACCCTGAATAGCTACAGCAATCAACAAAGATGAACCAAGATGGAGGTATCACACTTCCTAATATCAAACTATACTACAATGCCATCGCAATTCTAAGTATAAGCATGTGTGTTATATGTATGTGTTTCCCTTTTTCCCCCAAATGGTAGCTTATGCTATGCACACATTCTTTTGTACTTAATCCAAAGATTTCCAATGACTTCTGAGGCTTTCCCCAGCCCTAGCTGACGAAGTAGAGGCATGCAATAGGCCCAAGAATTCCTACCATCCAGATACAGCAAGAGAGGCTGAAATGTGGTTGGCAAGAGGAAACCAGGAGAAAGAGGTCTGTTTCTAAGAAGTGCTTTTCAAAAGGCTCTGCCCTGAAGCTATTTCTTCCCACCAGAAACCAGAGGAATAATCGGCTCCTCCCAAAGTGCTGAGGAGAGCTACCGGCAGAGGCACAGCAGTGACCTGAGCACTTCAGGAGGAAGACACCACAGAGAGCAACAGGAAGAAGGATGGTCAGTTTGAGGCCAGGCAGGTCAGAATGTGGCTCACACAGGGGGATTAGCAGCACCTTAGAAGCAAGAATTCTGACCCCTGGAGGCAGCCTTCAGTCCTCAGCCGGGTGCAACATGATGCAAGGCAGAACTGCAGAGCCCAGAAGAGCCAGGGCAACAGCAGCAGCAAAAGTCAGAGAAGCACAAAATGTCCTGAAGGAATTGGACAGGACTTGGCATGAGAACAATGCAGAAATGCAAGAGATTCCAGAACAGACAGGGTGACTCAGGCACCAAGGGTGGGGCTTAGTCCCACATCAGCATCTCAAATGAGACATGGCCATTAGGCACTGTGATTATCAAGTAGGTATTAGTGATTAAACAAGGTTTTACTTGCATTCTGCATATTGTAATTAGCTATGTGCAAGGCTCAATTAATTAGGAAATAGATTTTTATGTACCTCATCCCTAGGATTTTTGATGCTGCTCAACTTAACTCCTTTTCTTGTTTTTCAATAGTCCTAATCAAAGAACTTCAGTTGTTGGAGAACTGAAATCCCTAAATTAATTCTCCAAACTGACCATCCAATTGTGCTATGGATGCCTCATTGGGGCTCCTTATACATCAAATCATCAATCCATTCTTTATACATTTCTCAGTATTAAGAACCTCCTATGTCCTAGGCAAAGTGACAGGAGCTGAGGGCATGACACGTAAAGTAGGAAGCAGTCCCTATCCTCCAGGAATCCAATCTGTTATAGGTAAAAGAGACATATAATTAACATTCAGTTCAAAATGTTCTGCAATAAAAATATTAACAAAGTGCTTTAGAGATGCAGAGGAAGGTGTCACAAATTCTGCCTAATGCTGTCAGGAAGATTCCCAGAGGAAATGAAATATGGGCTAGGTCTTTAAAAAGGATTTATAGGAGTTTTCTAGGCGGGAAAGCGAAGGGAGGAATTCCTGGCTGCGAGAAGAATGCATATAAATGTAGAATCATATCTGAAGATAGACCTCTAGGAAAGAGGTGGAAGTTTACTGTGGCTGATGCAAAGGTGTGTGGTGAGAGAAGGTTCAGGAAAAGAGCTATGTAAGGCCCAAATTGCTAAAGTATCTGGGAAACCAGCAAGTCTCGACCCAGACGGATTTGAGTGAGACAAACTAGTGGCCAAGTATCTACCCAGGAAGGTCATGCAATAAACCCCAGAAAGCACTGAGGACCACTGGTGATGCAGACATTCAGGATATACTGTCCAGCTCAGACCTGTCTGGAATGGGATTTTGTAGGTCATAACAATTATAGATTATTGCTGAGCAGGAATTACCCCTCCCATCCTTACTCTACGCCAATGGTTCTCATCTGAGAGGGGAGCAGGGGCAAAATATCACGACGAGGGGTGCTACAGGCATCTGATAGATAGAGGCCAGAGGACATCCTACCACAGACAGGACAGCTGGCACAACAGAAAATCATCTGGTCCAAAGGTCAATCATGTCAACATTGAGAAACCTGCCCTACGCATAACAGAAAAATGTTACCCAAAGTTGCATTCACATTATAGGCACAATTGCATAAAGGTTACATTCCATTTTTAAATCCAAGAAAAATATTATAACCACTTATATTAACTTAAGTATTTCTTCCTCTATTCTCCTATCTTTTGACACCTGCCTTTCTCCTTTAACTTCCCAAACTACCATTTACTAACTACTTACTTCCACAATTAAGTATCCTCTCTTAAGTTGTGGGCAGCATGCCCTTTTACATCCATAACACCTTGCATGTCTATGGTCTTCACAGTATTCAGTATGCTTTCTCCTACATTTTATAATTTCACTTGAATAGATATTTCTTCAAAGTAGATATACAAACAACCAACAAGGACAGGAAAAACATGCCCAGTACCATTAGTTATCAGGGATTAATCAAAACCACAATAAGATACCACTTTACACCCACTAGGAAAGCTATAATTCCAAAAGAAGAAAGATGACAAGCATTGATGTAGAGACATTGGAATCCTCTTACATTGCTGGTGGGGATGTAAAACGGTTCAGCCACTGCATTAGTCAGTTCAGGCTGATTAAACAAAATACTATAGACTGGGTGGCTTAAGCAAAAGTTATTTCCCACAGTTCTGAAAAGTCCAAGATCAAGGTGGATCTGATTCCTCATAGAATCCACTTCCTGGCTTTCAGACAGACACCTTCTCACTATATCCCCACAGGGCAGAGAGAGGTCTGTCTTCCTTTTCTTATAAGGACACTAATCCCAGCCTGAGTGTCTATTCTCATCCTATATAATAAAGAGCTAATTTGCTATTTAGACTGAACAGCAGAACAACTGTCCAGATGACCTTCCAGACAACCTTCCAGAGGACCTTCCAGATGAAGTCAGCCAAGACAGGAGGGGCTGCGAGGGCTGAGCCCCTTGCACGAATTTCATGCATCAGGCCTCTAGTAACTTCATAAAACCTAATTACATTCCAGTGCAATCACATTGGGGATTAGGGTTTCAACTTATAAATTTGGGGGGAGATACAGACATCAGTCCACAATAGCCACTGTGGGAAAAGGTTCAGTAATTTCTCAAAATGATAAACATAGACTTACCATATGGTCCAGCAATTCCACTCCAAGAGAAATGAAAACATATGTCACCATGAAAAGTTGTATACAAATACTCATAGTAGCCAAAAAGTGGTTCAAACCCAAATATCTATCCCTTGATGGATAGGAAATGTGGCATATTCATACAATGGAATATTACTTGGTAATAAAAAGAAATAAAGTACTGATACATTCTACAACATGAATAAACATGAAAATATTATGGTAAGTGAAATAAGACAGAAGGCCACAAATTATATGATTCTATTTGTATAAAATGTTCAAAATAGGCAAATTTATATAAACAGAGCAGTAGTTGCTTCAAGTTAGTAGGGTTTGAAAGAATTGGGGAGTGACAGGTAATTAGACATATGAGGTTTCTTTTGGGGATGATGAAACATTGATTCTAAAAATCTAAATATAAAATCTATTCTAAAATCAATTGTGATGATGGTTGTACAACTCTGAGAATATATTGAAGACCACAGAATTGTATACTTCAAATGAATAAATTGTATGATATATGGATTATGCCTCAGTAACTCTGATAAGAAAATCATGATCATATTCCCAAGTTTCAGCACACCATTTAAGATCTGTGAGACATTGAATATGCTGATAATTATGTTGCCTCTTTTTTTAGTAAACTGGCTTACATGGATCTTCAATATTTGTTACTTAAAGTCCATGCTAGAATTTCATCACATACCAAGAATGGATGTTTTTTACATCAAAGAACACAGCAAAAATTTCATTTTGGTCTGTATTTGAGCCCATACTAATTCAGCCTTGATCTCCAGTTTTTGGTTTCCCTTCTTTACCCAGGAATTGCTGTGATGTGTCCATGAGATATTAGATATGAATGCTTTTTAAAATTTTATTTACTTATTTTTATTTTGAGAATACATTTATTTCTTTTAATATTCATTTATTGTTGACAATATTACAGATGTACCCTAAACTTCCCCACTTTTCCCCCTCCACCCAGCTCCTGCTCCTCCCCAGGCCTTCCCCACACTATTATCTGTGCCCTTGGGTTATGCAGATATGCATACAAGTTCTTTGTTTGATCGCTTCCTGCCTATCCACCCTCCTCCGCCTTTCCCTCTGTGATTGGACAGTCTGTTTCGTGCTTCTATCTCTCTGGATCTTTTTTGTTCATCTGTTTATTTTGTTCATTCTATTTCACATATGAGTGAAATCATGTGGTACTTGTCTTTCTCTGACTGGCTTATTTCACTTAGTATAATACTCTCCAGGTCCCTCCATGCTGCCGCAAAGGGTAAGAGATCCTTCTTTTTTACTACTGCATAGTATTCCATGGTGTAAATGAACCACATCTTTCTTATCCACTCATCTATTGATGGGCACTTGGACTGTTTCCAGATCTCAGCTATTGTAAACATTCTTACTGATTGGTATTTTGGGATTTTAGGTTGTATTCACAGAAGTGGGATTGCTGGGTCAAACAGCAGTTCCATTTTTAATTTTTTGAGGAAACTCATACTGTTTTCTACAGTGGCTGCACCAGTCTGCATTCCCATCAGCAGTGTACCTGGGGCCCATTTTTCACATGCTCACCAGCATTTGTTGTTTGCTGATTTATTGATGGTAGTCATTCTGGCAGCTGTGAGGTGATACCTCATTGTAGTTTTAATTTGCACCTCTCTGATGATTAGTGACAATGAACATTTTTTCATTGGCCACTGAATGTCCAGTGTCTATTCAGGTCTTTCACCTATATTTTATTTGGATTATTTGTCTTCCCCACCCCTGGTGTATGTCTCTCATGGATGTGGTAGGGTTGCAATCTAGCATGGTCTGAAGCTGTTCACTAGCTCTGGGTTGCACTGGCTCTGGGGCCTCCTAGGAATGCAAAGTCAGCTACTACCTGTGCCTTACCTGAGACTACCCGGCACGAGCTACAGAGCAATCTGTAGATGGCTACTATTTGTGTTGGGCTTGAAGATGCACAGGAGAGACCAAGCTGTGAACCTTGGCAGGCTTCTGCTAGTGCCTGGCCTGGGGCCACTTATTGAGAGGTATGGGACATGCAGAGGCCAGCTGCTGCTTGTTTGAGAGAGTTTAGGAAAGTCTGAAGCTGAGCCAATACAGGGCATTCATATGGAATAGGCACTGCAAACAGCTTGAGTGGGACTGAAAACTGGGTGGGGCAGGATCTCAGGGAATCCCCAGGGTGGGGTGAACAGTGTGTGCCAAGCTTATAGAGACCAAGTTTTGGCTCCTGCCTGTGGACTCTGTGGTGAAGGAGGTTTTAGCCATGGTACAATGACCTCTGCCAACACTTTTGTCTGGGAGAAAGCTGCCCCCAGTTCTTGCTCCTGATGCCAGACCATTTAGTTCCTCCCCATATGTCCCAGTATCCTTTCAAGCTGCTGCCCCAGCACTGGTGCTCAGAGGGAGTGAGTCTGAGTAAGTCTGTGTGTGGGACCTTTAAGAGAAACTGCCTAAGAATCTTAGCAGCCCTCCTCCTCCCTCAGCCTCAATCCCTGCTGATTTTTACAGCCCAAGGTTACTGGGTACTTCCTTTCCCAGCACTGGAACCCTGGGCTGAGGCATGGTGTGGGGCTGGGACCCCTTGTTCCTCACAGGGACCTCCGCAGCTAAGATATCCCTCCCACTTAGAAAAATGGCACATGTGGGTGTAAACCAGCCCGTTCCTTACCGCCATCCCTCCTACCAGTCTCAATGTGGCTTCTTCTTTACTTCTCTAGTTGTAGGACTCCCATTCAGGGAGATTTCAGGTGGTTCTGAATTATGATTGTTCTCTGGTTTAGTTGTAATTTTGATGTGGTTGTGGGAGGAAGCAAATACCATGTTTATCTACACCACCATTTAGACCTTCCTCTCCATTTTTTTTTTATTACTGCTTCAATTTTATTGGATACTAGAAGCCTGGTGCACAAATTCATGCATGGGTGGGGTCTGGCCAGCCTGCCTCCATCGGGGCCCATCAGGGTTGGGCCAGCTGGGGAGAGGGACCGCGGGAGTTTGGCCAGCCGACCCCTCCCCTGATCGAACCGGTTGGCCAGCTGCAGTGTGTGTCATAGCTACACTATGACATTCTGGTCACTTGGCTTTTATATATATAGATAATTGATCTATTCAGATTTACTAATTCATCTTTGCTTCAGTCTTACTAGCTTGTATATTTACAGGAATATATCCATTTCTTCCAAATTGTTCATTTTGTTGGCATATAACTGTAGTATTTTCTTATAATCATTTCTTTTTCCGTTGTGTCAGTTGCTTGTCTCTTCTTTAATTTCTGATTTTATTTATTTGGGTCTTCTTTCTTTTTTTCTTGATAAATCTGGTTAGAGATTTATCAAATTTGGTAATCAATTAACAACAATAAGAGATTAACATCAATTTTGGTTTCAAAAAAACCATCTCTTGTTTCCTTGATATTTTATATTGTTTTATAGGTTCTATTTCATTTATTTCTCCTCTGATCTTAATTATTTCCTTCCTTCTACTCACTTTGGGGCTTCTTCGTTACTTTTTTCTAATTCCTTTAGGTGAACAGTTAATCTGTTCATTTGAGATTTTTCTTGTTTCTTGAGCTAGGCCTGTATTACTATGAATTTCCCTAATACTACTGCTTTCACTGTGTTCTATAAATTTGGCTTGTTGTGTTATCATTTTCATTTTCTCAAGATCTTTTTATTTCTTCCTTGATCACTGTTTACCCATTCATTGCTTAGTAACATGTTGTTCAGCCTCTATGTGTTTCTATGTTT
>NW_005357999.1:916781-960932 GCF_000412655.1 Myotis brandtii | reverse complement strand
TAATTTATTCCTAGTTTTATAACATTGTGGTCAGAGAAGATGCTTAATTTCAAATTTCTTGAATTTATTGAAGCTTGTTTTATGGCCTCAATAAACATGTGGCCTATCTTGGAAAATGTTCTGTGTGCAATTGAAAATATGTATATTCTGCAATTTTAGGGTGTAATGCTCTGAAAATATCAATTAAATCCATCTGTTCTAATGTGTCATTTAAGGCTACAGTTTTCTTGTTGATTTTCTGCCTGGAAGATCTATCCATTGATGTCAATGGAGTATTAATGTCCCCTAATATAATTGTATTACTGTTGATCTCTCCATTTATGTTCATCAATATTTGCTTATATGGTTAGATGTTCCTAATTTGAGCACATAAATGTTTATAAGAGTTATTTCCTCTTCTTGGCTTAATCCCTTTGTCATTATGTAATGAACTTCTTTGTCTCTTCTTGTCTTTGTTTTTAAGTCTATTTTGTCTTATATAAGTATTGCTACTCTATTTTTCCTTCATTTCCACTTGCATAAAATATCTTTCTCTACTCCTTTACTTTCAGTCTATTTGTGTCTTGGCTCCTTTGTCATAAATTAATTAACCATATATGTGTGAGCTTATTTCAGAATTTTCTATCCTGTGCCATTAATCTCTGTGTGTTTTCATATTAATACCATACTGTTTTGACTACTATGGCTTTTTAAAAAATATATATTTTATTGATTTTTTTACAGGGAGGAAGGGAGAGGGATAGAGAGTTAGAAACATCGATGAGAGAGAAACATCGATCAGCTGCCTCCTGCACACCCACTACTGGGGATGTGCCCATAACTAAAGTACATGCCCTTGACCAGAATTGAACCTGGGACCCTTCAGTCCACAGGCCAACGCTCTATCTACTGAGCCAAACCGGTTAGGGTTACTATGGCTTTTTAACAGAGTTTGCAATCAGGAAGTGTGATGCCTTTCTTTCTTCTTTCTCTCATTTGCATTAGCTGTTTGGCGTCTTTTTTGGTTCCATACAAATTTTAGGACTATTTGTTCTATTTCTGTGAAGGAAAAAAAAAAGCCAGTAGAATTTTGATAGGGATTGCATTGAATCTTTATATTGTTTTGGGTAGTGTGGACATTTTAACAATATTAATTCTTTCAATCCATGACCATGAAATATATTTCCATTTATTTGTGTCTTCTTCAATTTTTTTTATTAATGTCTTAGAGTTTTTAGTGTGCAGTTTTTTCAGCTCTTGGTTAGATTTATTTCTAGGTATTTTATTTTTTGATGCAATTATAAATAGGATTGTTTTCTAATAGTCTCTGTTAGTTTGTTATTCATGTATAGAGACACCACATATTTTTGCATATTGATTTTATATCCTGCAACTTTACTGGAGTTATTTACTAGTTTTAACAGTTTTTGGAGGACAGTCATCCTTTTCTCTAAGCCATCATCATTCCTTCTGCAATTCTCTACTTACACATATATTATACCATAATCATTGCATTGTGGTATCTCTGTTTCTTGTGCATACTTCTAATATGCTTCTCAAGGTACATTATGATTAATTTGGTTTCATTCTTTCTTTCCCATTAGGCTAAGGGGCATTTGTGAGCAGGGACTTTATTCTATCTAATGCATGCTATCCCAAAGGAGTTGCTTCATAAGGATTTGGTGAATGATTTCAATGAATTTATTGAATTCACCTTGGGTTAGAGCAGGACAAAACAGCTTGAATAAAGTTGCAGAGGCAGAACAAAATAAGCAGGTATGAAAGTTAAAATTATAATAAATTTTCCATGCCCAGCATGCCTTTAACTGCATCTTGATAGATGAGTAGGAATTGGCCAGGTAAACAAGATGTGAAAAGAAATTCCAGGCAGAGAGAATGGAATGATGGCATGTAAAGATGAACAAATGTAAGCAGGTTTGTGTGCATTTTGAGGAAGTGAATGTGGCAGAGTTTGTGTTAAAAATGAGACCATTAATCTTTGGAAGGACTTCAGACTTCATGAGAGAAAGACCAATATGGAACATGGGTCAAAAGAAAACTAATGGAAGAAGAGAGACCAGTTTGGAGGCTTATGAAATACTCTTCTTGGGAGATAAAGCCCAAAGTGTGGGAATAAAAGTGGGGCTGATTGGAAAACTCTCTGAGGTGATCTGCTAAAGCATTGCTCTGTTTATAAGCATTGAGCTTTGCTGATGACAAGGAAGTAAAGTATTAAGAATATTACATGTAGGGCCAGCTGATTTGGCTCAGTGGATAGAACATAGGCCTGAAGACCAAAGGGTCCCAGGTTCGATTCCAGTCAGGGGCATGTGCCTTAGTTGCAGGCTTTTCCCCAGGGCACCAATTGATGTGTTTCTCTCACATGGATGTTTCTCTGTCTTCCCCTCTCTTTTCCACTTTCCCTAAAAATCAATGAAAAAATATCATCAGGCGAGGATTAACAACAACAACAAAAAATAATTAAACATTTTCATAATTAAGACTATCTTTTCCCAGTAATTGATATTGGAGTTGTTTTGATTGAGATGTAATTTATATACAATGAAATACACACTTTCTAGTGAGCAGTCTACTAATTTCAACAAATGAACACAGTATAAAACCAACATCACAGCTGGTCTGGCTCAGTGGATAGAGCACCGGCCTGCAGACTGAAGGGTGCCTGGTTGGTTTTTGGTCAAGGGCACATGCCCAGGTTGTGGGCTCAATCCCTAGTAGGGGGCTTGCAGGAGGCAGCTGATCAATGATTCTCTTTCATCATTGATGTTTCTGTCTCTCTCCCTCTTCCTTCCTTTCTGAAATTAATAAAAATATATTTTTTTAAAAAACCACCACCACAATCAATACATAGCACAGTTTTATCACCTTAAAAAATTATCTCAAAACCTTCTATGATCAACTATTCTCCCCAACCCAGCCCCACCAATCTCATTTTCTGTCCCTATAGTTTTCCTTTTTTTTAGAATTTCATAAAAATAGAATCATATAGTATGTGACTTTTAATCTGATCCCTTTCAGTCATCAGAATGTATTTGACATGCATGTGTGCTGCTACATGTATAGTTTGACCATTTTTATTGCTGGGTACTGGATACACAACTGGATAGATACACAATTTATTTTACAGATACACAATTGTTTGCTTATTTACTTACCTGTTTAAAGATACTTGGTTGAGAGGGTGGGAAGAGGGGCGTAAGAGATCAACCAAAGGACTTGTATGCATGCATATAAGCATAACCCATGGACACAGACAGTAGGGGGATGAAGGCCTTTGCTGGGGAGCAGGAGTGGGCAGGAAGAGGTCAATGGGAGAAAAAAGAGACATATGTAATACTTTCAATAATAAAGAATTTTAAAAAATAAAGAAAAAATCATACTTAGTTGACTTCCATTTTGGGGCTAAGTATATATAAAGTAGTCCCCACTTATCCACAGGGAATATCTTCCAAGACCCCAGTGGATACATGAAACTACATATTATACCAAACCCTATATCTATTATATTTTTATACATACCTATGGTAAAGTTTAAGTTAGGTACAATAAGAGATTAACAACAATAAATCATAATAAAATATAACAATTACAACAATATACTATAATATTATGTGAATGTGTTCTTTCAAAATATCTTGCTGTATGTACGCACTCTTCTTGTGATGGTGTGAGATTATACAATACCTACGTGATGAGATGAAGTGAGGAGAATGACATAGGCATTATGACATAGCATTAGGCCACTTATAACAGTTACTTGAACATAGGCACTGCACCACCATTATGGTCAATCTGATAACTAAGAAGGCTATAAAGTGACTAACAGGCAGGTAGCATATAAAGTGTGGATACAGTGGACAAAGGGATGATTCACATCTCAGGCAGGATGGAGCAGGATGATGCAAGATTTCATCGCTCCATTCAGAACAGCACAAAATTTAAAACTTATAATTTGTTTATTTTTGGAATTTTCCATTTAATACTTTCACACCACAGTTGACCACAGGTAACAGAAACTGTGGAAAGCGAAACTGGGCATAAGGAAGGACTACTATACAGGTTTTATGTGACCATGGTTTTTATTTCTCTTGGATAAAAATGCTAGGAATGGGTTTGCTGGGTTGTATGGTAAGTGTAGGTTTAACTTTAGAAGAAACTGTTAAACTGCTGTCCATCAGCTTAAGAAATTACCTCAAAGCCTTCTATGGTCAACTTCTCTCCTCAGCAATCTCATTGTCTGTCCCTAAAGTTCTTCTTTTTCTAGAATTTCATAAAAATGGAATCATAGAGTATGTGAGTTTTGAATCCTACCCGCCATGCATTAAAGTTGCAGTTGCCCCTGATCCTCTCCAGGGTTCGTTCTTGTCAGTATGTTTGTTTTTTATTTTGTTTGGGGTTATTGTTATTATCTTTAGCCATTCTAATAGGCGTATGCTACTAATTCATTGTGATTTATTTTGCATTTCTCTAATGCTAATGATGTTGAGCATCTTTTCATGTACTAATTTGACATTCATAGATTTTCTTCAGTGAAAAGTCTATTTAAACCTCTGCTCAGCCCTAACCGGTTTGGCTCAGTGGATAGAGCGTCGGCCTGCAGACTCAAGGGTCCCAGGTTTGATTCCGGTCAAGGGCATGTACCTTGGTTGCGGGCACATACCCAGTAGGGAGTGTGCAGGAGGCAGCTGGTCGATGTTTCTGACTCTCTATCCCTCTCCCTTCCTCTCTGTAAAAAATCAATAAAATATATTTAAACCTCTGCTCATTTTTTAAAATTAGGTTGAATGTTTTCTCATTATTGTGTTGAGGATTCTTTATATATTCTAGATACACGAGCTTATGTGAAATCTGTGCTTTGCTAATATTTTACCAGGTGTACCAGTTAATAATGCAGATTTTGCAATCCAAGAAAACACGATAATTTCAAGAGAAACATCAAAAGTGCTTTATTCAAAGTAATGTCCATCGCTAGCTACACATTTCCCCCATCTTTCAGGTAATTTGTGGATACCGTCCCAATAGAACTTTTCTTGTTTTGAGGCAAACCATTCAGAGACCCAATTTTCCACTTCTTCATACGTTTTGAAGTGCTGCTCAGAAAGTGCGTGTGCCATTGATCGGAACAAGTAGTAATCTGAAGGAGCAAGGTCTGGTGAATACGGCGGGTGGGTTAATACTTCTCAGGCAAGATCTTTTAACATGGCTTTAACTGGTTTTGAAGTGTGTGATAGGTGCAGTATTATGAAGCAAAATTACTTTGCCGTGTCTTCTGGCCCATTCTGGTTGTTTTATGATCCAAGTGTGGTTCACATTGATTACATACCCTTGTCTATGACTTGTTTTTCATTTTCTTAATAGTGCCTTTTAGAGAACAGGAGTATTTAATCTTACCAATTTATTTTTTTTCTTTTATGGATCATGTCCTTGGTCATATTTAAGAAACCTTTGCCCAAACCAAGACTACAAAGATTTTATCATATGTTTTATTCTAGATGTTTTACAGTTTTAAATTTTATATTAGGTTCATGACCAACTTGAGTTAATTTTGGTGCTTAATAATAAGTTCTTAACTATAGCCTAGAAAATGGTAGCTTCTATCTCTAGTTCTAGTAATTTTGCCTAAAAACTAAGGAAGTTCCTGCTCTCCAAACTTTTTGCAAGTAAATAAAAAGTATCAGAGATATAATTTGGTTATATCCCAGGTAACCTGCAGATAATCTTTAGAATTCTAAAACAGTAGGCGATTGGGTTTCCTAAATATTTCCATCTTTATCTAAAGTAAATAATCAGTGAGTCTAGCTGTAGCATTATAGCTTGGTTTTTATGATTCTTATAAAAATATTCTAGTATAATACTAACTTTAAGATGACACTTTAGTTTCTGTTTTTTTGTTTGTTTGTTTTTAATATCCAACTTAAGAGTTATACTCTTGTGGCAGATTTATTTTTTGTATGTTCCCCCATGGTATTCCCTGGTAAACTATTGGGAATTAAAAAGCTAATGTTCTCTGCAAAACTCTAACATGGTTTGCTCCTCTGACACTAAGCTTTTAACCCTGGAGATGCATGAATTAAGAGGGCTGCTGGTTTGGTTTTACAACCAAAATGGTTTCTGTTTTGAAAAATAATTCTCACCACTTAAACTAGATGACAAAGGAGGTAGCATGATGGGCTTGTTTGCATGGGTCAACACTAACATCTGACTGGTTTTGGGTTGTTTGTTTGTTTGTTTGTTTGTTTTTACAAGATAGAACTGGTTCCAATTAGATGAGAGAGCACTGGAGTCTAAACACACTTTAGAGTGGTGTGTTTTGTATTTGGACTAGTATTAGAGTTGAGGTCTCCATCTAAAATATGTGGATGAATTTATTGGGCTGGTCATTGCCAAGGCGTTTAATTAGTATTACCGTTAACAGAGCCAGACTGAGGGGCAGGGCAAGGCTGCTAGGCTTCCAGTCCAAAATGGACAGAAAAACACTGGAAATAAAATAAAAAAGAAAGCAGCCTTAGCCGGTTTGGTTCAGTGGATAGAGCAGCAGCCTGAGGACTGGAGGGCTCCAGGTTCGATTATGGTCAAGGGTACATGCCCGGTTTGCGGGCTTGATTCCCAGTGGGAGGCATGCAGGAGGCAGCCAATCCATGATTCCCTCTCATCATGGGTGTTTCTATCTCTCTCTCCCTCTCTTCCTCTTTGAAATCAATAAAAATATATTTAAAAAATAAAAAGCAAAAACTTATTTTGGAGAGTTCTCATAGAGAAAACTGTACATGCGCGATTAGAAGAAAGCAGTGGGCCACTTAAATGGTGCGCTGGCGCTAAAGCTCCTGGGAGGGGAGGGGTCAGTGACAACATGAATCTGTAAACTGCCCTTTAAGGTGGAAAGGGGGACAGTTCATCTTTCTTCCTGGGAGTTGTGGGCATATAAGATCCTGGGTCCTTCTTGACACTCCCCTCCAGCCATTCAGCCTGTCCCCTAAATGGCTGTCAAATACCCAGTTTTAAAAATAATATTAAGCCTCCAATTCCCAATTATTAACTTGTGTGGAGGTTCACGTATTGCCAGCTTTGTCCTGACCTTGAAGTAGTGGATGACATTGCTGACACCTTAATCCAAACAGTCAAAAAACTTTGAGAGAGTTTTAGTAAAGACAGGGTATGCCATTTGAATTTGATGTTCAAGCTAAGTTTGTTCCTTGAGCTGTAGTTCTTTAGGCATCGGTTAGGAGAAATGTTGCATCTGGCATCAAAGGATGAACTTGGTTGGTTGGGTGGGTGGTTGGAGGGTTGGTTGATTTGGGGGCTGTGTTGTAGTTGAGGGAAAGGATGAGGAGCCTCTTTCTAGTCGCCTAAAATCTGATTATAACCAAAGGACTTGTATGCATGCATATAAGCCCAACCAAGGGACACAGACAACAGGGGGGTGAGGACATGAGTGTGTGTGGGGGGCAATTTATGGGGAGAATGAGCTCACATATGCAATACCTTAATCAATAAAGAAATTAAAGATTGAAAAAAAAGAGGTAGGTGTGGATGCCATTCTGAGGTGGAGTCTGCACCCATGGTCTAAGAGATCTGTTGGAATGAAAGGAGAACTACTCACATCCTCCTGTAAATTATTACTGACACGTTTCTCATCTCCCCAAGCTCTAGAAATGGGCATTACGCCATGGAATAGAATGGGCAATGCGGCTCTTTATTATAAGTGAGCTCTGGGGATAATTAGCCTCTTCCTCAGAATCATGTTCCCCTCTTACATCCCTCCTACCTTGCCTGTTGGCTATGACTTACCCCCCAGGAAGCACAGAACGCTTACCAGTCACCTCTCCATCCATGAGAGGTCTCTGCATTGCCGAAAGCTGGATGACATCTTCTAAGGATCCCTGCTGAACCTCTGCCCTTTCCCCCAGATACTCCAACAATCCACTGAGGGTGGGAGGAGCTGATTTGCCACCCTATCCCAGCAGCACCTAAGGGAAAATGACTCCATGAGAGATAATAATTGTCCAAAGTGGAGTGAGAGGGCTTGGGAGTGGCAGCTAATCAGATCTGCCTAAGTCTTTGCTGAAACAATTCAGTATTGGCTTCAGGACTTGGAGTTCATGTTAGCTTCAGATCTCCATTATACAGTATTTCATTATTGTCACTGAAAATTTGAAATATTTCCTTTTATTTTAGGTTGGCTGAATTTCCTAGAAGGTCTTATAGAAACATACGTGACAATTTTAATAATAACTGGGACCCAAGCCATTTGGAAAGAGTGTAATCATTCTTAGCAGTAGAAGCCAGTGTGTATTTGTTGTCTTTATTTCTTTTAATTATGTGAGAAAATGTAAACCATGTACTCATATTGTATTTAAATGAATCATTACCAATTACAAGACTCTAAAAGTGTGGCCAACCACTGGGCATCTAAACTTCTGTAGACTGCCAAGAAGAGCAGCTACTGACAGCCATTGGTGTGGACTTCAGCAAAGTACACTGCCTCTGATGTTCCTTTTGCCCCCATTATAAAGTGGTACAGTAACATTTGCTACTGCTACCCTCCACCGCCTCCCAACACAAACACACACATATAGAGAGAGAGAGAGAGAGAGAGAGAGAGAGTAAACTACTGAAATAAAATGTTGTGAAATATGGGGAATTAAAGGTACTAAATACATATAAAGGGGCATTCGCAAACGAACCTCCTACCTTGCGAACTTAACCAGGTGAGAGCTGAGCACCTATTATTATTAAGTCATATTGTCCTGGACAAGGGCCAGGGTATCCAAGACTCTTTCTCTACAGCACCATTAAATGCATGAGAATAACAAGAAGGTCATTTCCCAGCCATAATCAGGCCTTTATTCCAAGCCAGCTCTGGGGATAATTAGCTTCTTCCTCAGAATTATTTTCTCCTCTTACATCACTCCTACCTTGCATGTTGGCTATGACTTAGCCTTTAGGAAGCACAGAATTCTTACCAGTCACTCCTCCACCCATGTCTAGAACAGCAATGACATACTTCCGAATTTTCCAACTAGTCCTCCTAGTGACAAGTATTAAAGAAGAGCCTTCTGCTTCTAAACCCACATGCTGGCAGGCATAAATCATAACCAGCTTTGGAAGTGACTAGAAAGAAAAAGGTATTTAATGTGTTGCAGTAATGATGAGACAGAAGATAGAGGCCTGGGCGGAAGGCGTCTGCCTGGCCAGCTGCTCAGAGGCTCCAAGAGCCGCCACCACCAGAATGAGGCTCACATGTTCCAAGAGCTGGCCTGCAGTGGGCAAGGAAGGCAAAGTGGATTTGGTCAGTTTTCCACAGGGCACCCAACCCAGGGAAAGGCACTCAGATTAAACAAACTCACACACACCAAAATAAAGTTGGAAAAGCCAAACTTTCTGCTCATTAATTTTACAGGCTAAAAGGGAACATCCCAAGCAGACCCACATGTTTCTGTCAACGATCAGAACATGTTGTCCTCTCCAGAAAGCCCTCTCTGAAAGGATGTGACTGCAATGCCTCGGGGACGTGTGTCCTCTGACAGCAGCAGCGGCTTTGAGGTGCTCACTGGGTTCTCTGGGGAGAGCCCCAGATCTCAACTTTAACAAACTCTCCCAGGGAGCCCGTGCCTGCTGATTCAGCAGCATGGTCCTTGCACAGGAAGCTGCAGAGAGGATCCATTCATCCAACAAACTTCAGTGAGGCCTCCTCCGTGGAAATGCAGAGGCAAGAACAGGGAGTGCTTTTCCTAAAGGAACTCGCAAACTTGCTCAGAGACAGATTGTGTAGGGATTTTTAGTGCAACAGAAGGCTGTATCCCGGGGCTCCGCACATGCTTCTGTTAGAACACCTGGGAAGGAAATTCAGGCTGGGCTGAGAGAAAGTTAAAAACAAGTTTCCCATGGAAGCGGGAGACAACATCTGAAAGACTTTAATGGAAAGAATTGGAATTAGCCAGATAGATAAGAGGAGGAAGGTGTTTATCATAAAGAAAGATTGGGAGCAACTTAAATACCCGACAGCAGAAAACTGGTTAAGTCTTTAGAATTGAAATTTGGAAGCTTCTTTAAAAAAAAAAAGCTATGAACTCTTCCTGACTTTAAACAAAATCTGAAGTACAAGCCCAACATATAAGCAGCTAAAAACCAAGTTGCACTGTCTGCACTCCAAGCGGGGATCCGAAACCCATTTCTCACTGTCCGCTCTGCAGGACAACCTGAGGTCAGGTGGCAGCGGGAAAATACTTGTTAAAGAACATGGAGCTACAGAAAACGCTGCCTGGCATACTATTAAGTGAAAGAAGCAGATTAGACCTGGGAAGCCTCTTTCTGAGGCTCTCTTCCCTGGGAGGCGCACACCCCTAAGGCAAGGGGTGGGTGTTGGTCTAGTAGGGAGACACACAATCTGCTGGTCCCGCAGTGCCAGACCCTGATGGGAAGCCCAGGGGGCAGGCCAGTGCCACAGCTTTGCGGCTCCTTTTCATCAAGGAACTGGGAGGAGTCTGAGAATTCTGTTTTTGACCCTGGACTTCCAGATTGTTTTGAAGGTTTGTGTGTCAAGGTAGGAAAAGAGGGCGTTTCATTTAACGGTTTCTTGGTTTGGCTTTTAACTCTTGAATATTGAGACATATGGTGTGCGGGCTTCTATTTGTAGTCATGTTGCCAGTCCTGCAAATATTAGAAGTGACTTGTTTTTTCTTAAATTGGTGATGCCTCCTTATGTTTTCTTTTTGGGTTATATTTGTTGACTAAATATTTATTTAACCTTTTATTTTAAACTTTCTGTGTTATTACATTTTAAGTATGTCTTTTAGAAGCAGCATAGAGTTCAATTTTGTCTTTAACCTAATCTTAAAAATTTTTTTTATCTTACTTGGGCAATTTATGTATGTCATTTTATTGTGATAGCCAATGATTGTCTTTACTTGTTTTCTTCTTTTATACTTTATATTTATTATGATTACTTGCTTTCCCCCCTTCTTTTCTTTGTTTTTCTGTTTGTTTACTTATACTCCCCAAAGGTTTAAGAGGTATGAATCCTGTTTCAATTCTATTCCATGTTACCTTTAAATTTTTTAACACTTAAAACTAATATAATGGTATATGTCAATTATGTCTCAATTAAAAATAGTAATTAAAAAATGGAAAGGTATTTTTGACACCTCATTGATGAGAGAGAATCATTGATTGGCTGCCTCCTGCACTCTCCACACTGGAGATCGAGCCCACAACCTGGGCATGTGCTCTGACTGGGGATCGAACTGTGACCTTCTGGTTGATAGGTCAATGCTCAACCACTGAGCCATGCCAGCTGGGCTTTCTCTTTGTATTTGTTCTTTCTTTCAGCATTCTAAGAGAGAACCTCAGGTTTTTCTTTTGCACCAATTATTTACTTTTCCACAGTGTCAATTAAGCTTTTGAGCACTTTCAACTGGATTTAAATTCTGCCATGTAATTTTAATTGTTTCAAACTTTCCATATTACATATAACATCCTTTCACATTATTCTGTTAACTTAACATCAAAAAATCCTCTTATTAGCTATTTCTGCACCTGCTTCAAGAAGTCATAACTTCCCACATTCCACAGAAGTTATTGAGAATGCTGCTTTTTTTTCTTCACTTTTTATAATAAATCCATTTCAAAGGCATGTTTTTCCCCTGAATTTTCAGAGTGATGTTGCCTTCCTTCGTGTTGCAATATTTTGAATTTTTTCTAATTGAAGTAAACTTCACATGACATAAAATTCACCATTTTATTTTTTTGTACAATTCAATGCCATTTAGTATAATCATAATGTTGTACAACCAGCACTACTGTCTAGTTCCAAAACATTTTCATCACCTCAAAAAGAAACCCTGCACTTATGAAGTCCTCACTTCCCATTTCCTCCCTCTGACAACCACTAATCTGTCTTTTACATCTCTGGTTTACCTATTCTGGATATCTATACTAATAAAAGAGTAATATGCTAATTAGGGTGGACATCCATCCGGACAAAGCCACAGTGGCTGCGAGAGCCTAGGGCAGCCGTGGGCAAACTACTAAAAAAAAAAACAAAAAACAAAACCGTACCCTTTTATGTAATGATGTTTACTTTGAATTTATATTAGTTCACACAAGCACTCCATCCATGCTTTTGTTCCGGCCCTCCGGTCCAGTTTAAGAACCCATTGTGGCCCTTGAGTCAAAAAGTTTGCTCACCCCTGGTAGGGCCAGCGCCGTGCGGGAGAGGTGGGCCAGGGCCAGTCCAGCACCACGGCCCCTTTTGCAGAGGATGTGAGCGACTGTGTGAGCAGGCGGCACCCGCGCAAGCAGGCGGCGCCATGCCCCCTTCCACAGAGGTGGCACAGGACAGGCCACAGCACGGCCCAGTCCCACTGCTGCCCCTTCTGCAGAGGTAGCCACAGAGGCAGCAGCGCGGGCCCAATCCAGGTGCCATGCCTCTGCAGAGGCTGGATAGGTGCAACCTGCTGTGCCTCAATCTCCCCCAGCCCCTCCCCCAGCCAGCCTGGCCCCAGATTGCCCCCCACCCACCAGTGGGCGGGGGGCGGGGCCAGCACTAAGAATCGAGGGCTGGGGGAGGGGCTGGCAGTGGCAGCAGCAGCAAGGTGATGGGGGCAGCACCTTCCCCTGATCATCCCGGTTGCCTCCTGCAGAGGAGGACATCCCCTGAGGGCTCCTGGACTGTGAGAGGGGGCAGGCCAGGCTGAGGGAGACCCCGCCTGACCCTTCCCCCCCACCTTGCATGAACTTTCATGCACCAGGCCTCTAGTTTTATATAAATGGCTCCACGTCACATGTGGCTTTTGTGTTTGACTTCTTTTTTTTTTTTTCTAAAATATATTTTATTGATTTCTTTACAGAGAGGAAGGGAGAGGGATAGAGAGTTAGAAACATCGATGAGAGAGAAACCTCGATCAGCTGTCTCCTGCACACTTCCTACTGGGTATGTGCCCGCAACCAAGGTACATGCCCTTGACCTGAATCGAACCTGGCACCCTTGAGTCCACAGGCCGACTCCCTATCCACTGAGCCAAACCGGTTAAGGCAATGTTTGACTTCTTTCAGTTAGCATAATGTTTTGCAGTATTTGTAATGTTAAATTTTTTGGGTTTAATCATTATTCTTCCCCATATCGATTAATCTGATATTTGTCAATAGATAGTGTAGCTGAGTTGTTGCCCAGGTACAGTTGACCCTTGAACAATGCAGGGTTAGAGGGACCAACCCTCGGAGTAGGTGAAAATCCATGTACAACTTTTTTTTTTTTAAATATATTTTATTGATTTTTTACAGAGAGGAAGGGAGAGATATAGAGTTAGAAACATCGATGAGAGAGAAACATCGATCAGCCGCCTCCTGCACATCTCCCACCGGGGATGTGCCCGCAACCCAGGTACATGCCCTTGACCGGAATCGAACCTGGGACCTTTCAGTCCGCAGGCCGACGCTCTATCCACTGAGCCAAACCGGTTTCGGCCCATGTACAACTTTTGACTCCCCCCCAAATTAACTGTGATCAGCCCTCTGTTGATCAGGAACCTTACTGATAACAAAGTCTATTAACAGATAATTTGTATGTAATATGTATCATGTACTGAGTTCTTACAATAAATTAATTTAGAGGGAAAAATGTCATTAAGAAAATCATAAGGAAAAGAAAATATATTTACAGAATTTATTGAAAAAAATACGCATGTAAGTGGACCCACACAGTTCACACCCATATTGTTCAAAAATCAACTATATTTACTTGGTGGTTGAAATAAGCTTCTTCCAGGCCCTCTATCAGGAGAGCACATAGATGTGTCAAGACCTTATCCCAGTCCCTGGGACCTGCTGGCTTTCAATGAGTGTAATTCTGCTAGAATCAGACTGAATCAGTTCTCACCTTCACTGGCTAATTGAAAAACCTAAATTATTTTCAGAAAAAGCAGTTTCTTTGACCAATTTAAATAATTGTTTTTGCAATAAGAGCTTTGAAAATTGCCTCCTTCTGGGATGCTAGGGAGCAAAAGAGATGTTTTCAAAATACAAATTCTGTATTGGAGATAGTTGGAAGGCAGAATAGCCCAGTGCTGAAGAACTGAAGATCTGAAATTTGGCAGTCTGGGTTGAATGTTGTTCTGTCACATAGGAAGACCACAGACTATCAGTGATGGCGAACCTTTTGAGCTCAGCGTGTCAGCATTTTGAAAAACCCTAACTTAATTCTGGTGCCGTGTCACATATAGACATTTTTTGATATTTGCAACCATAGTAAAACAAAGACTTATATTTTTGATATTTATTTTATATATTTAAGTGCCATTTAACAAAGAAAAAATCAACCAAAAAAATGAGTTCGTGTGTCACCTCTGACACGCGTGTCATAGGTTCGCCATCACTGGACTAGTTGCTTAACTGCTCTGTACCTTAGTGGAGGAAAATAATAATACTTTTTAAAAAATCGTTTATTGTTTAAAGTATTACATATGTCTCCTTTTTCCTCCATTGACCTTTCCCCAGCTGTTCCCAATCCCCAGCACATGCCATCACCCCCCTACTGTGTCCATGGGTTATGCTCATATGCATGCATACAAGTCCTTTGGTTGATCTCTTACTCCCACCCTCACCTTCCCTCTGAGGTTGGACAGTCTATTCAATGCTTCTATGTCTCTGGATCTATTTTTGTTCAGCAGTTTATGTTGTTCATTATATTCCATAAATGAGTGAGATCATGTGATATTTATCTTCCTCTGACTAACTTATTTCACTTAGCATAATGCTCTCCAGTTCCATCCATGCTGTTGCAAATGGTAAGAGTTCCTTCTTTTTTACAGCAGCGTAGTATTCCATTGTATAGATGTACCACAGTTTTTTAATCCACTCGTCTGCTGATGGGCACTTAGTCTGTTTCCAAATCTTAGCTATGGTGAATTGTGCTGCTATGAACATAGGGGTGCATATATCCTTTCTGATTGGTGTTTCTGTTTTCTTGGGATATATTCCTAGAAGTGGGATCACTGGGTCAAATGGGAATTCCATCGGCAGCAGAATATCAGATATGTGTCGTAGCAATATCTTCACCGACACAGCTCCTAGGACAATGGAAACTAAGGAGAAAATGAACAAATGGGACTACACCAAAATAAAAAGCTTCTGCACAGCAAAAGAAACCATCAACAAAACAACAAGAGAGTCCACTGCATGAGAGAACATGTTTGCCAATGTTATATCTGATAAGGGTTTAATCTCCAAAATTTATGGGGAACTCATACAACTTAACAAAAGGAAGATAATCCAATCAAAAATGGGCAAAAGACTTAAATAGACAGTTCAAAAGAGGATATACAGAAGGCCAAGAGACATATGAAAACATGCTCAAAGTCACTAATCATCCGAGAGATGCAAATCAAAAAGACAGTGAGGTACCACCTCACACCTGTCAGAATGGCTATCATCAACAAATCAAAAAAGGACAAGTGCTGGAGAGGATGTGGAGAAAAAGGAACCCTTGTGCACTGCTGGTGGGATGCAGACTGGTGCAGCCACTATGGAAGACAGTATGGAGTTTCCTCAGAAAATAATACTTAATCTCACCACATCATTTGACCTAGGGGGAAAGTAGGCTGATAACTGTTAAGTTAGAAAAAATAGTCAAACTGCCCTGGGTGTCTGAAAGCTCCCTTCTCCTCCCTTCTGAACAATTTGGTCCTCCACCAAGTTATTCACAGAAACAACGTTTCCATTTTAACTTCCATTCCCCACCTGACAATCCTTTGTTGCTGACTCATCAGCGTGACAAAAAGCATCTATCAGGTCACAAACAAGGGAGAGCATGGGCCAGTCAAGTCACTTTACAGCTAAACCTTGCATTGCTAACATCTCAGGAAATTGTGCTGTGAATATTTCTGGGTTTTTTTGTTTGTTTGTTTGTTTTTTGCTTTTGTGGCTGGTGAAATGGACAATTAGCACAATCTCATAACCTAAAGAAGCCATCACCAGTGCTAATGTTGCTAAGGGTGTGAAAGAAACAATGGTTACAGGCAATTGAAGAGGTAGAAAAAATGTTGTTGAAATGAATAAATGGAAAACAGTTAGCAGGTGAGGGCATTTCAGAGGCCACTATATGTGAAAAGTCAAAGAGGCCGCATACTGACTTCCTAAAAGCCACCCCTTGAACAAGTGCTGAGAGGGACGAGGGGTTGATTCCGTAAATTTAAGAAAAGAAATGTTTGTTTATAGATTAAACAGTACATTAGACATGCACTGTATATAAGAAAGATTAACACAGGGAATCATTTGGGGGTCTGGAACGAATTAATTCCATTTACATTCTTTCTAACGGGAAAAAATGTTTCGGTTTTTCGAACACATCGCTTCTCCAACAGCCTTTGCACTGAATTAAGTTCTAGAACCAAGGTTTCACTGTTATTGTTAAGTCTAGGCATCCATTTTCAATCAAATCATGAGACAAACTATTATTCAAGTCCCGTATTTTCTGTCAATTCAGACCCCATGGTTTTTTCTGATTTCTTTTACTGACAGTGTTCAGCACAAGCAAGAAGAGGGTAGCAACTCAGGGCGTCTGGTTTCTTTTTTCTAAATACAAAGTTAGTTCCTGATGTTCTTCGCTCTACTCCCAGAAACATCCTTGTCTAATAGCTTCTGTTTTCTGGCAACACATAGTCCGCACACTGCCCTCAATGCTAGGAAACCACCACCTCTGCCAGGGACCCCGTGCTGAGTCCTTCTCCCACACTCAGACGCCATCTGTCTTGGGTGGAGCACTCTCCTCATATGACATAAGCCTAGAGCAGTGGTTCTCAACCTTCTGGCCCTTTAAAGACAGTTCCTCATGTTGTGACCCAACCATAAAATTATTTTCGTTGCTACTTCATCACTGTAATGTTGCTACTGTTATGAATCGTAATGTACATATCTGATATGCAGGATGGTCTTAGGCGACCTCTGTGAAAGGGTCGTTCGACCGCCAAAGGGGTCGTGACCCACAGGTTGAGAACCGCTGGCCTAGAGGAATGCAATAAAGACCCCTCCAGATGTCTTGTCGCCCATCCTGTGATGCTCATGCCCTATGAAGGGGTCAGCTGCCTGAGCCCGAGGTGTAGAGGTTTGGGCAGACTCAGAGTGTGACTAATCGATTTCCCCCTCCTTCCCCTGAGCCTGACCAGTACCTTCCCCTCACAAAGATCTACTAGCCCCACCCTCTGGGCTCCCAGCAGTCTCAAACTCCAAACTCCCAGAAACCCTACTATCCTACTCCCAGTGGCTTCTCCTGGTGATCTCCATCTTTCCAGGAGGATTGGGCAGAATCTAGAACAGAATGACCTGTGGTATCGAGGACGGGGGAGATTTTTTCCTCTCACGCCTGACTGGTGTAGAGCCCTTTCTTCACGTCGCCAAATTTGGGTCTGTTAGGTCTGTGTGACTCTGGCAACTCCCTGAGACCCCGTCCCAGCTAGCCTTGGTGTGCCCTGGGCCTCTTCCTGAGTGGCCTCAAACCCAGCACTGGCACCGAATTTAAACCTGTACAAATCTGGTGAACACCGCTCTCCCCTACCTGGCGACTCACTTAGAACTACCATTTTCAGTTCCAGCACTGCCAGAGGCTCTTTCAGTGACTGAGCCTAGCAGGCATCGGGCAGGTGGGAGCGGATCTCCGGGTCCCTTGGTCCTTTTGCTGGCCAGCCTGCAATCCCAGTGCTGGTGGAATCCGTGCTTGGTTTTTCCCAAGCACACCTAGGCCAAGGAGAGGCAAGCACAAACTTTTGATTGTTTTGTTGCTCCAAATAGGTTGAGCAGGGCCAAACCCAGGAAGCGTCTGACATTGACCTACACCACAGTTTCTCCCAAGTGGCTCTGAAATCAACACACCTAGGGGTGAGCTTCAAACAACATCAGAGGAGGATCCATTTAGCTCCACAAGCAGTACAACCCAAGAGAGATCTTGGTAGGCACCGGACCCTGCTGATACGACTACTACTTGTGTGGTTAGTACATGCACAGCAGCTCAGACACTGTGGTAGGGGTCAGTCCTCAGTCAGCCAGCCTGAGGGTTAACTCAATGCAGAAATATGTTATAAGCAATCAAGACTCAATTACAACAGCAGGACTCACATAACGCACACAAGGGACATTACTGGAGCACTCAGCTCAGGTGATGAAGGAGGCTGCCCCGCTGTCCCACAGAACACCTACTATGCAAGGCCACTCCTCCAAGACTTGGCGACATATTGGATCCACCTCATACACAGGAAGAAACACAGGCATAGAAATCAAAATGGGGTCAAAGAAACATGCACCAAATGAAGGAACAGGAGAAATTGGCAGAAAAAGAGTTAAATGAAATATATGAAAGCAATCTATCCGACATAGAGTTTTTAAAAAGTGGTTTAAGGATGCTCAAATAACTTAGTGAGAACTTCAATAGTATGAAAAAGGACATAGAAACCTTAAAAAAAAGAACCAGTCAGAAATGAAGAATACACTTGAAATCAACAGTAGGTTACATAAAGCAGAGGATTAAGTCACTGATTTGGGAGATACGGTAAAAGAAAATACCCAAAAAGAGCAACAAAAATAAAAATGAATTTTAAAAAATAAAAACAATTAAAGGGACCTATGGGACAGCATGAAATGCAACAATATCCTCTTCATAAAAATACCAGAAAGCAAAAAGAAAGAGCAGGGATTGAGAGCCTATTTAAAGAAATGATGACTTAAAACTACCATAACCTGGTGAATAAAAAAAAAAAGACACATAAATCCAGGAAGTGCCAAGTGCCCTTAAAATATGAATCATACATACCCACACCAAGACACATCATAATTAAATGGCAAAGGTTAAAGACAAAGAGACAATTTTAAAAGCAGGAAAAGAAAGACAATTATCTACAAGGGAGCTCCCGTAAGATCTTAAGCTGATTTCTCAACACAAACATTTCAGGGCAGAAGGGATTGGCACAAAGTATTTAAAGTGATAAAAAGCAAGAACCTACATTTAAGACTACTACTTTTTTATATTCCTGCAAATTTTATTTTTTCCGTTTTTTTTTTAAATTGATCTTTGTTGTTGAAAGTTTTGCAAAGGTCTCCTTTTCCTTTTCCCCCATTGACCCCCTCCTCCCTGTCCCTACTCCTTCCCCAGGCCTCCCCCAACACTATTGTCCTGTCCATAGGTTATGCATATATGTTTATATGTTCTCTGTTTAATCTCTCCCTGCCTCCCACCTTCCACCCCCACTTTCTCTGAGATTCATTGGTCTCTTGCATGCTTCCATATCGCTAGATCCACTTTGTTTGTTAGTTTATTTTGTTCATTTGATTCCACATATAAGTGAGATCATGTGATATTTGTCTTTCTCTGACCAGCTTATTTCAGTTAGCATAATACCTTTCAGATCCCTCCATGCTATCTCAAAGGGTAGTAGATCCTTCTTTTTTACAGCTGCATAGTATTCCATTGTGTAAATGTACCACAGCTTTTTTTATCCATTCATCTACGGATGGGCACTTGGGCTGCTTCCAGATCTTAGCTATTGTAAATAATGCTGCTATGAAGATAGGGATGCACATATTCTTACCAATGGGTATTTCAGGATTCTTAGGATATATTTCCAGATGTGGGATCTCTGAGTCAAATGGCAATTCCATTTTTAATTTTTTGAGGAAACTCCATACTGCTTTCCACAGTGGCTGCACCAGTCTGTGTTTCCAACAGTGTATTAAGGTTCCCTTTTTTTTTGACATCCTTTGATAGCCATTCTGATGGATATGAGGTGAAACCTTATTGTGGTTTTAATTTGCATCTCTCTGTTGACTGATGACAAGGAGCATTTTTTCATATGTCTATTGGCCATCTGTATGTCCTCTTTGGAGAAGTGTCTATTCAGGTCCTTTGCCCATTTTTTAGTTGGATTGTTGTCTTTCTAGAGTTGGGTTGCCGAGTTCTTTACATTTTTTGGACATTAACTCCTTCTTAGATGTATCATTGACAAACATGTTCTCTCATACAGTGAGTCCCCTTTTCATTTTGATGCTGTGCAGAAGCTTTTTATTTTGATGTAGTCCCAGTTGTTTATGTTTTTCTTTGTTTCTTTTGCCCTAGGCATTGTATCAGTGAAAATTCTGCTATGTGAGATGGCAGTGGGGGAGGTTAGACAATAAATACATAAACAAGCAAATATTAATGTCACATTATGAATTTTGTATAGTCATATTAGGTATTACTGTTCAGTAAGGCACAGACTAGAGAACAGGGTAGTGCCTAGTCATGTGTGACCTCATGAGAGGTTTGGACTGAGTGTTTGAAATGAGGAGCCAACTAAACATTTTAGACCAAAGATCCTTTGAAGACAGGGATTTGTGAGAATTGAAAAGTGGGGTGTATTCTGGGTTGATATGGTATCTTGAGGTACAATCTTTGTTTTTTTCTAACTAGCCATTGCGTGAGTTCCATAATTTCTGAGGCAGAATCTCTCAATGGTTCTGAATGTTTAAGATTGACTTTATGGCACTATGTATAAATAAATCCATTAACTTAAACAAACTTACACATGGGCAGTTGTCCTTATCTATCAGCCCAAACACCATTAGCTTGCTTAATCCATTTCCTTAGACTTCTGAAGAGTCATTTCTAATGTGATTTCTCAGTTATTCATGCTACGTGTTCTATATTTATTTATGTTTATGCCTAGGAGATTTAGAATGTTAAGGAGAATAGGAAAATTAATAGGATGCTGTGAGATGCACCACCTGCTGCCCTAAGACAGCAAGAAATGAGCAAAAGATAAACCTATACACAATTCTTCTCAGATGACTTCCCAACAGTCTCTACCCTGTCTTCCTTGCCAAAAGAACTGATTTTGTTGGTGTATCAGGTATGAATGTTCTCAGAGAAGTGAGCCCTCCCTTGCCACAGGCGTTGAACCATAACTTGCATTCATCGGAACCCCATTGCCCTGTTCCAGTGAATGGGTTTAAGGATAGCCACGGGACTCATGGTTTGCCAGTGGACATACCAGGAATTCTGCTAATAACTTTCTCTCCTGCTTTTGGACATATGTAAGGAGCTAATGCTTGAGGCTTACATCTTGTGATCACGAAGAGATAGCCAATACAACCAGAGTGAAAATGATGCCAAACCCTGACTTTTTTGAGCTGCTGGGTTAACCAGTTCCACAAATTTTAATCTTCAGCTTTCTAATTAAGTGAATTAAAATAACCTTTTGTAAGTAACTTTATTCAGCTATTTTGTTTTGTTGTAATTGTGTGTGTGTCTTTATATGTTCTGATACATGGGACAAAAATTACTTGAATCTAAACCTACCAGAAATCCTACAGCACCGAGATATTTATGATTCCTTGAAAAGTCAAAAGAACAAAAACACACTGTTTCATAACCCTAGAGACTGCTGTAGGTGCACTCAGGTACATGCTTATTGGTTCTCAGAGATTGTTTCTTTTATCAATATGTTTTATGTTTCTTTATCATAGAGTTTCTCATTTTATTTTATTTACTTATTTATTAAAATAAATTTTTATTGATTTCAGAGAGAGAGAAACATCAATGATGAGACTCATTGATTGGCTGCCTCCTGCATGCCTAACACTGAGGATCGAGACCACAACCAGGGCATGTGCCCTGACCAGGAATCAAACTGTGACCTCCTGGTTCATAGGTCAATGCTCAACCACTGAGCCACACCGGCTGGACAAGTTTCTCATTTTAATTCTATGTGTCTAAAACCTGTATACATATTTTTTCACTAGTCTTCTTTGGCATGTATTTTCCTGGTATAACTTAAAAAATGTATCTTTAATTACAGTTGACATACATTATATGAATGTCAGGCATACAACATAATTATTAGACAGTCATATACCTTAAGAAGAGATCACCCTGATTAAGTCTAGTACCCATCTTCCACCCTGGTATATCTTTTAACATATTATTTTTAGATTCTTGTTTGTTAATTTGTTTTTAGTATGTTTCACATAAGCAACAGAGAAACATATATTTGGAGCTTGTTTTTGTTTTTCAATTCAACTGAATAGTTTGTTATTTGATGGATGAGTTCAATTCATTTATATTCACTATGATTGTTGATGTAGTCAGACTTATTTCTGCCATCTTATTTTGTGCTTCCTATTCATGGTTTTTGCCCTTGTTTTTGTTCTTTACCTATTTTTTTTTATTAATGAAATTTGTTCCCTTTTTTCACCCTGCTAATTTCAGAGTTATAGATTGTATTTCTATTTTTACTAGTTCTCTTTAATTTTTACCACCAACATTTAACTTTACACTCTAATAAGATACAATATAATTTAGTACCTCCCATGGCCAGTGTGGCTCAGTTGGTTGGAGCAGGTTCCATTCCTGCTCAGGGCACATACCCAGTCCAGGTGTGTGCGGGAGGCAGCCTATCAATGTTTCTATCTCACATCAACGTTTCTCTCACACACTCCTTCTTTCTCTCTCTCCCTCTCTTCCTTTATCTAACCTCAATAAAAATTTTTAAAAAGAATTTAGTACTTATATTTTTCCTTTGAAGAAAACCAAATGTTTTAACATAACGTTTTCAAATTCTTCCCTCTGGTCTTTAATGTTATTATCACCCTTAGTTTTACTTCTACCTTTTTGATTCATGCAAAAATTGGGTCTTATTCATAGTGCTATTCCATTTTTAGTGGATAATTAATTAAGTTTACTGCAGTATTTTAGTTAGCTTTGCCCATCATTGCTTCTTGCATCAGACACTTTTCTGTCGGTTTATTTCTCTTCTTGCTAAATTTCATCCTTTTGTACTTCTTTTAAAGAGGATCCATTGTTAGCATTGTTTTAATTTTTAAATGACTGAAATGGCTTTATTTTTTTTTCTCACTCTGAATATTAGTTTAATGAAGTGTAGAGCTCTAGGTCAATAGGGTTTTCTCCTCCTCCTCTTCCTCTCCCTTCTCAGCACTTTAAAGATATTACAATCCAGATTTTTGGCCTCAGGTGTTGCTTGTGAGGATCTTGGTGTCTCCATAAGTGCTAATATTTTTGTGAGTGTTAGAGTTTCTCCTGTCTGTGTTATCAGACTTAAAAGGGTCTTTTTGCCTGTATGCATCAAAGCCCATAAGACATGAACAGGACTTTACAGCAAAGAAAGTAAACATTTATTTGTAGGTAGTCGTCCATGTTGGGAGCCCTGGTTCCCTGATAGGTTCCAAGGGATGGGTTCTATAGGGGGGAAGTCATTCATCATGGTGACTAAGGGAGCTAGGGTGGCGGTCAGGGTGGTGGTGTCTACTGATTGGTCAGCGCTAGGGTACGGACTCGTTGATCAGTGCAACATGGTCTTGATGCCAACCATGGCATCGCTTCATCTGGTTTTGAGGCTTTTCTGTGCCGGGAGCTGAAACACAACTGAGGCCTGGATGTTATCTCTAGTTTGTCCAAAACTCTCTCTGTGGTCAACAGACCCGAAGCTTTGTTCCTAAGATTATTTTATGTCAAACAGAACCTCATTGTCCTGAGGGTTCAATGATTAAGGGAGGGACATGCAAGAAAGAAGGAGACAGGTGAGTTAGGGTGCTGGATGAGGCCAGTTGTCATCAAAAGAAAGGAGAAAAGATCATATTAAAGAAATGAAGTTTCGATACAGTTATATCTGATGGATTTTAACATTTTCTTTTTATGCTTGAAGTTCTGCAGCTTCACCAAGATCAGTTTAATTGTAGGTATTTCTGGCACACAATGCATACTTTCTAAAAAGATTCATATCGTGTTTTCATTCTGGTAAATTCCAAGCTATTTGGTTTTTCACTAAATCCTGCCTCACTGCCATTTCCTTCATCATGCATTGCTGAAGTTTTTCTCGGGTGAGAGATGATGTCTCTCAAGGCTACCCTGCAGCTGCACCTACATCTTCGCATCTTCCTTGAAGCGATCTTCCTTCCTTCCTGCTTCCTTCACTTCCTGCAGGTTTTGCCTAAGAACAACCCTTCTGGGAGGCACGTGCACAAGAATCAGCTATACTTCTAGGTTAAGATCCAGTAACGCACTGATGAAGTGGTAGAGCATTCTTTTAACTACTACACGTAGCTCCCAAATAAAAAGGGGCTGTTACTATAAAAAAGAAGGAACTTTTACCATTTGCAACAGCATGGATGGAGCTGGAGAGCATTATGCTAAGCGAAATAAGCCAGTCGGAGAAAGATAAATATCACATGATCTCACTCACATGTGGGATATAATGATCAATGTGATTCGATGAACAAGAATAGATTGATCTAGAGACAAATGGTGGGGGACGGGGGGTAGAGAGCAACCAAAGGACTTGTACGCATGCATATTAGCATAACCAATGGACACAGACACTGGGGCGGTGGGGGCTTGCCCAGGGTGGGAATGGCTGGGAGAGTGTCAATTGGGGAAAAAGGAAACATATGTAAAACTTTAGACAATAAAAAAATAAAAAGGGGTTGTTAAATGAAGCTGGGGGAATGGACTCAGTAAAAGCCCACCCAGAGCTGTGCAATTTGGGAAGAATCATTCCCCCGCCAGCTGCTGGCAGGGCTCTCACCATCCTTCCATGCTCACTACTGCTGGGGTATGATGGTCCGCAGGCCTCCACCGTCCTGCACACCTAGTGCCCTCTGTGGCCCCTTCTACTCCTGTGGTGGAAGGTTCCAGCCTTCGAGTCTCCTTGAACTACATCTCCTGTGTCAGGCCTGGGGGTAGGGATAGAGCGTGGGAGCCTGGTTTTCTTCCATCCTCTTTTCAACCCCTTGTTCTGGCACCAATGCTCTGCCCTTTTTTCCTCTAAGGCCTTCCCTTTTTGCTTCTCAAGAGTCTTTTCTTCTCTTAAAAACCTTCCTCTTGCATATCAAAAACTTTGGCTCCCGAAAGTATTGTTTCTGATCTGGGATCAAGAGCTTACTTTGGAAGTTAAAAAACGAAACACTGACTATTTCTTTCACTCTGTGTTTCAACTGTCCTCCTTCTCCTTCAGGTTTTGTGGGAACTGGACAAGGAAGGGGGGAAAGAAAAGCACAGGCATTTGTATTCCAAGCTGCTTTCCTGCCATAGCACTTAAAGTATGCCGCACAGATCCTGGCGTATAGTCCACATGCAGCACAGTTATTTGTTTTTATTTGTTGCCATCTGAATTATTTTTAAGTGTACAGTTCAGTACTGTCAAATATATTTATACTGTTGGGCAACCAATCTCCAGGACTTTTTCATCTTGCAAAACTAAAACACTATACTGTTAAACAACTCCCCATTTCCCCATACCCCAACCCCTGAATACCATCATTCTACTTTCTCTCTGTATGATTTTAACTATTCTAAATACCTCATATAAATGGGACAATAAAGTATTTGTCTCTCTGGGACTGGCTCATTTCACTTAGCATAATATCCTAAGGTTGATCCATTTTGCAGAATTTTCTTCCCTTTTCAGGCTGAATAATATTCCATTATATGAATATAGTATATTTTTCTTTATTCATTCATCCACTGATGGACTCTCAGGTTGCTTCCACCTACTACAATATATCTTTGAGACCCTGCTTCCTTTAGATGTAAACCCAGAAGTAAAATTGCTGATTCATGTGGTAATGCTATTTTTAATGATTAGTGGAACCATTATATTTTATAACAGCTGCACCAATAATACACAAAGATTCCAATTTCTCCACATTCATGCCAACACTTACTGTTTCCTATGTTTTTTAATGATATCATCTCATTGTGGTTTTAATTTTTATTTTACTAATAATTAGTGATGTTGAGAATATTTTCATATTCTTAGTGGTCATTTGCCTCTTGTCTTTTTGCAACTCCTTTTGTGTTCATTTCAGAGTAAGTGTTCAAATACATGATTCCAGTAAACTTTGGCAAAAAGTTCTTCAATCTCTTTGGGTTTCCTGGTGGCCTTTAGAATGATCACCTCCTCTAAATCCTTGATTTTACTTCTTCTGCTAGAGACTTACCGTTCCTATGATTCTGGTTTTCAGATCTCCCATGCTAAGTCAGAGACCAAGGACTTATTTTAGACTGAAGAGTTGGTCCTCTGAGCCAGGGCTTTGTGTAGGAGTAGATAAGACTGAGTAGGTATGGCTATTTGTGAAGAAAAAGGGTGAGCAGTGGGTCTGAGAGCCTGGGAAAACCCGAAGCGTCAAGCCCAAGGAAGCATCTGGAAAGCAGAGATTGGGTCTAAAGTAAATTGCCCAGGATTCGGAATTGGTAAGGCAGACAGAGGGGTTAGGAAGCAGAGCCCAAAAGTGCCCATCCACTGACCCAGAAATGTAAACTGTGCTGAGCAGTATTGCCTCATGCCCTCAGTCTGCCCATCAGGGCCTTATGCGCATGTACCCTGGCTCAACCTTCTATCCTTCTCCATTAAAGTGGTCCATGGGAGGGTTTTCATAGCTAAGGAACACGCCCAAGAAGGAAGGCAGATGTGGAATGAATGGGATCTCCTTTGAGAAGTATACCCAAATTAAAACGCTAAAGGGTCTCATTCTTATAGCAAATATGACCTGGTCACTTTATGACTTTGGTATTTTTTCAATCAAGAACTCAGCACTTTTGGGGTAAAATATGTAATTTGCAACATGGATGCTATATAGATATAGGCATGTTAGTTTATTTCTTTAGAATTCATTTTGGTAATTGCTTGCATATTGTTTCTTCTTTTTGTCCTGGGATCAGGGCAATTTTTATATAAAACAGTCTCAGAGATAAAGGGCTGTTGTGATTATTCTTTTTAAATTATTTTATTTAAAAAATTTTAAATAACAGTTTACATTCTGTAATATTTTATATTAATTTCTTTGTTAGAATGGCTTTTAAAAAGCCAGCTTGGTTTTACCACTTATTGCAAATGTGTCAGGGGACAAACTACTGGAACTCTCCATGACTTGGATCCTTCATCTATAAAATGTGGATAGTGATAATGTCCATCTCAGAGATTATTGAGTGGATTAAATGAGTTAACCATGGCTGGCTTATAACAGCAGCCCAAAAATATTTGTTGATGAAAAGTGACTTACAGAGGATTCCAAGATGGCTTCAATGTAGGTGGAAGCTACACACACCTCCTCCCAGCTCCAAGCTGAACTTATAGCTAAATTACAGAGCAATCAACCTGAATGACCAACTGAAGGACAGCTGAACAGGAGTATTAAGTCCAAGGATTTATAGAAGAAGCTACACAGAGAGTAATAAGGGCAGAGATACGGAGAGGACTGCTACCTACACGCAAATGCAGTGGCTGAGAAGCTGGAGGGATAACTCAGCTGCAAAAGTCCCCCCTGAGGAAAGTGAGGTCTCAGTTCCACACAGGAACCCCCAAACCAAAGCACCAGGGCTCCAGAGAGATCAGGAGGGTCAGCTAATGAAGGCCAAGGCCTGAGGCCATATATGACAAACCTATAGCCAACATCACACTCAATGGGCAAAACCTAAAAACGTTTTCCTTAAGATCAGGAACAAGACAGGGATGTTCTTTTTCACCACTCTTATTCAATACTAGAGGCCCGGTGCACGATATTTGCGCATGGGTGGGGTCCCTAGGCCTGGCCAGTGATCAGGGCTGATCAGGGTCAGGCCGATCAGGGCCTGCTGGCCAAGGGGAGAGTAGCGGGGAGGCACCGTGGATCGATTGGGGCCTGACGACCGAGGGGAGGGACCGTGGGATGTTGGCTGGCAGGGACCATGGGAAGTTGGTCGGCCAGGGGAGGTTGGCTGTGGGAGTGCATTGACCACCAGGGGGCAGCTCCTGCATTGAGTGCCTGCCCCCTGGTGGTCAGTGCACGTCATAGCAATCAATCGTTCCGGTTGTTCTGGTCATTTAGGCATATATATATATTACTGGAAGTCCTAGCCACAGCAATCAGACTATAAAAAGAAATAAAAATCATTCAAATGGGAAAGGATGAAACAAAACAATCACTATTCACAGAAAACATGGTATTATACATAGAAAGCTCTAAAGACTTCACCAAAAAACTACTAGATATAATAAATGAATTCAGCAAAGTAGCAGGAAGCAAAATTAACATCCAGAAATCGGTGGCATTTTTGTACACCAATACTTAACTATCAGAAAGAGAAATTAAATAATCCCTTTTACTATTGCAATAACAACAGTAAATTCAATAAAAAGTCAGAAAAGGGAATAACTCAAAATTACTTCAGCTTTGAACCTGCAGAATATTTCATACACCTTTATATTCAATGCCTGCTCCTTGAACAAACAGTATAGTGAAGTATAGAAGTATATAATAAGTAATAAATGTCTCTCTCTTCTCCACTTTGATATCATTTTGATACATATCCTCTCAGTTCGGTGTACACATATACTGACCTACTTACCTGCACACACACATACACACACACTTGAAATTAATGATATTATCCTAACTATTTTGTTTTTTACTTAATATTTGTAAGATGTATTTATTTTTTCTATTGCCTATATAATATTACATACAATATTTTAAGCAGCCACTTATCAAAGAATATTTTTTATTTTATTTCTTTTTTATATTTTTAAACTTTTTTAATTTATAGAAGTAATGCTTTCACAGGTTTTTGATATTCAGACTGTACAGAAATGTTTAAAATGAGCAACAAATATCTTCCACCACCCATCCCCACCCACCTCACCACTCCCACACCCATTTCTCAGAGGTTTGTTAACAGTTTCTGTTTTAAGTTCTACTGTTTTTGCCACTGAAATTGTATATAACATATTGACACCTTTTTTCTTAATTCATCAGCTATAGATGTTACCTCTTGACTCTTCATGGTTAAAAATTTGGAATGTCTCATTTAAATTAATAAATATAACATATGAATGAAAATGAAAAAAATGTATATATGTGTGCATGTGTGTGTATATTTGTATAAAAGTTAGGATGAAGGAAAAACAGGAAATGAAGCTGACGTGTATTCCACATCTGATGGGCTCGGATGCCACACAGGGTTCTCCAGGCGCTCACTCACTCAGTCCTCACAATACCCTATGAAATGGATGATACCACACACATTTACCTCTGCTCCAACAAAGACATTAAAAAGCTAAGCAACAGCCAATAATAGCATTTTATTACACATAAAAACTATGAAATTGAAATGTCACTCTCCAAGAGCAGATTTCCTGGAGCACAGCCCTGTCCATACTTGCTGTCCTCTGGGCTGTTTTTGAACTACAAGTGTAGAGTTGAGTAGTTGCTAAGGGGTTGTATGGCCTGCAAAGTCTAAAATATTTACCACCTTCTCTTTTATCAAAAAGGTTTGCCAGTCCCTGTTAGAAGGGAATGATTTTGAAAATCTATGTTTTGCTTAAGAAAGGTTATTAAGAAGGAGAATAAGGATCTTTTTGTACCCTAAAATATTCTCCTAAATTCTAAGAAGGGTAACAAACTTATTAAATAGATATCAAATAAACATCTATTACAATGAGAATATTAATAACAGTCACGTTGATGATAAAGTAACTTTTCTGTCTCCTCTATTCATATTTTTACTCTTTTCTTATCATTATTTATATGTTCAATTTGCAGAGCTTGCCAAGGAAGAACTTAGCAGAGGGGCAAGATGGAGACACAGTCCTGGCTCTGCTTCTAACTAAATTAAGTTAATCACTTAATCACCTTTGAGGTAAATTTCCTTATCTCCAAATTGTGGACTGGATAAGTTAATCCCTAAGGTCCTTTACAGTAATAAAATTATAGGCCTCTGTGACTTAGAACATAATTTTAAAATGTTAAGTGATCACTAAGGTTTATAGCAGTTATGGCTTTGCATTTATGATAGATTGGTGGCCATATATATGATTTATTTTATTTCAAATCTTTAGTCAGTATCTCAGCTCCCAGTTATGGCACTGTCTTTACAGGAAAATATGAGCAACTTTATGATGATTTGCTTTTCAAGAAAATTTCCAGGAATGCATTGAGAGAAAAACTGTAGAATCTTTGATAGTTCCATCGTGTATTATCAATTTGAGATTTGGGGGTCTTTAGAAAAAGATATAAAAATATATTGGTATGAGATTTAAATGGGCACTTCTTATTTCTTTTAGTTAAATAATGTACTTCTAGTAATTGACAATAAAAATATTGAATCTTTTTTTTTTCCAGGATGTTCCATATGAATCTCTAGACCCTTAAGTACTCATTGTTTCTTAGTCATTGCATGTGTCTATCAGTACTCAACCTTCCTAATGCCGCGACCCTTTAATACAGTTCTGTTGTGGTGACCCCAACCATAAAATTATTTTCGTTGCTACTTCATAACTGTAATTTTGCTACTATTATGAATCGTAATGTAAATATCTGATATGCTATATGTGTTTTCCGATGGTCGCGACCCACAGGTTGAGAACCACTGCGTCTAGGGTTATTCTGATTGGTGGATCTGATAGGAAGACTCAGAAGCAAAATGGTAGTTCTACACAGGGCAAGTTCACGGTTTATTCTGCGTTGTTCACAGTTTATTCTGTTGCTCACTTCCTTCAGACAGAGTAGTTGTGGCTGTCGAACAGTCTGTAAAGAAAAACTCCTCCTACAGGAGCCTGCCCAGATCTGGGGCTTCAGACAGAACATGCTACCCAATCTTCCCTTGGAAGTGTTTGGTAGCCCCTGTCCAATGCAATGTTAATGATTTTTAAGCCCTTTCTAATACCTTGGATTTCACATCAGGCTATCATAAAATTCAGTACTGAACTGTGTACAACAAACTTAAATGGAAGCAGAATAAGATGCAGAAACCCATTTAAAAGCCAAAAAGAAATGTGGTATTTGTATTGTTTCTTTCTACATTGTTTACTTTGTTTGCAGCTGGGTGAGGATTGAAGCCTCTCAATACATTAGATGATGACTGTATGTTGTCGTGGTTAGAAGTTCTTTATCAAGGGTTAGTCAAAAAGTAACCTGGAAACTCACATGGATTAATCCACATCTGTCCTGGGTGATCTTGGTTGTAAGCTAGAACTATCCGAGCCCCATTAGCTAGGGACTAGCAGAAGGACATTACATTAGTTAAGGGATTGTGGAAGGCAGTTTAAAATGTTCATTCTCTCCCCTCTACCAAATACCTCTAAACACCTTGCCCCCATAATGTCCCCCTTAAAGCAAAACAAAACAACACTAGCAAATGCATCTACCCTCAAACTTTGAAAAGCAGACATTAGGCCTGCTCCTGTGTAAACAGCTTAACATAGTCAGTCAAAAGTTATGGTTTTACAAATATTCAAACTACTTAAAAAAAGGAATTACCTGGCAAGAATAATAGATACATCAAAGTTATCCTTTATATATAAAGGAGAAATAATGACGTTTCTCGACATACAGAAGCTGAGAGAATTTATCACCACAAGACCTCCATTGCAGGAAATACTCAAGGGGATTATTCTACCTGAAACAAGAACAGAAAGTCACAAAAGTATGAGTAAGATCACTGACAAACTTAAAGAAAAAATAGGGATAATTTGCAACAACAAAATATAAAAGGAGAGGGAGTAAATGTCTGAATTCGCAACAGAGGATGGAGATCAGATGCACTGAAAAGAAAAAAAATCTACTGTATATATGAAACTTTCTTTTTCATAGATCTACTGGTAAACACACACACACACACACACACACACACACACACACACACACACACATCAAAACTGAGACACTTAGCTTTAAAAAAAGTGAAACAGAGGAAAGAAATATAGAATACCATCAAACAAAATCAATAGACAGAAACACAGAGGAAGAGAACCAATGGAGGCATGGTGCTACCAGAAAACAGAAAATAAAATAGCTATAGGAAATTCTCATACATCAATAACTATCCTAAATGTAAATGGACTGAATTCACCAACAAAGAGGCATAGAATAGCAGAGTGGATCAAAAAACAAAACCCAACCATATGCTGCCTTCAAGGGACACATCTAGGCTGTCTCAAAGTTAGACTCAAAATGAAAGGGTAGAAAATATTTCTCCAAGCAAATACCATCCACAGAAAAGCAGATGTAGCCATACTTACATCTGACAAAATAGATCTCAAGATACCAAGGGTAACAAGAGACAAAGATGGACATGTTCTAATGATAAAGGGAACACTACAATAAGAGGACTTAACACTTCTTAATATATATACACCCAATCAAAGAGCACCAAAATATATAAAGCAACAGAACTAAATGGAGAAACTAACAAAAACACAATCATTGTTGGAAATCTTAATATTCCATTGATAGCATTAGGTAGATCATTCAAACAGAAAATCAATAAAGAAATATCAACCTTAAATGACACATTAGAAAAAAAAATGGACATAATTAACATGTACAGAGCCTTTTGGTTGCAAGCTAGAACTAGCCCAGCCCCATGCCAGAACACCAGGTTATGCATTCTTCTCCTGTGCTCATGGAACTTTCTCAAGAATAGATCACATTTTGGGTCACAGAATTAGCCTCAACAAGAAGATTAAAGTTATACTAAGCATATTCTCTGACCACAATGCTTTGAAATTAGAAATCAACTGCAAAAAGGAAAAAACCCACAAATATGTGGAAATTAAACAACATACTACTAACAAGTGACTAAGTCAGAAAAATAAAAGGTGAAATCAAAAGATGTACAGAGACAAATAAGAATGACAATACAACATATCAAAACTTCTGGGATTCAGCAAAAGTAGGAGTAAGAGAAAAATTTATATCATTACAGGCCTATTTCAAGAAACAAGAGAAAAACCAAGTAAACAACCTAACATTGCATCTTAAAGAACTTGAACAATAAGAACAAAAGTAACCCAATGTCAGCAGAAGAAAGAAAATAAGAAAAATTAGAGCAGAATTGAGTGAAGTAGAGGAAAAAAAACGATACAAAAAATTTATAAAACAAAGAGCTAGTTCTTTGAAAAGATTAATAAAATTGACAGATTCCTGTTTAGATTCACTAAGGGAAAAAAAGACTCATAAAGTAAAATCACAAATGAAAGAGGAAAAGTTACCACAGACATCACAGATACACAAGTGAATGCACCACTTTCCTTATGTTACTTCCCTAACTAGGATCTTATGAAAATGAGATAAGAATGGGAAAGTCCAGCCCGGTGGGTGTGGCTTAGCAGCGGTTCTCAACCTGTGGGTCGCGACCCCTTTGGCGGTCGAACGACCCTTTCACAAGGGTCGCCTAAGACCATCCTGCATATTAGATATTTACATTACGATTCATAACAGTAGCAACATTACAGTTATGAAGTAGCAACGAAAATAATTTTATGGTTGGGTCACAACATGAGGAACTGTATTTAAAGGGCCAGAAGGTTGAGAACCACTGGCTTAGTGGATTGAACATTGTCTCATGTACCAAAAGGTTGCTGGTTTGATTCCTGGTCAGGACACATGCCCAGGTTGTAGGATCCTCCTCAGAAGGTGCTGTGTAGGAGGCAACTAATGGATATTTCTCTCTCGTCGATGTTTCTATCTCTCTCTCCCTCTCCCTTTTTTTCTCTCAAATCAATAAAAACACATTTTTTAAAAAATGGGAAAGTCCAGTTGACCATAAACCAGTAGACCCTTTGGTGAAAGCTCCTGGAGAGCAAGTTAGAGATGAGGGTTCTGATTCTGGAGCATGAATCATTTCTCTTTGGAAATATAAGTATCTGTGCCCATGCCTGCTCCAGAGCATGTTATAACTGACAATACAAAATTAAAAAGTTAGTCTCTAAAATCCCTAACACCTTGTTCTTAATAGAAGCTCTATTGTGAAAGGTTCCTTGTCTAGGATGAATGCCCTCTCTTTGTGTTTGAGATATACGCAAGATTTCAACTACTGCCCAAATCTTTCTCATTGGGGCAAGCTTGAATGGGTTCTTCATGGCCAAGCTCCTTCTTTGGGCGACTTTAACCTTATGACTATCTACCCAGCACCTTTCCAATCCACACTTCATTATTTAATTTAAAATGAAAGATATTTTATTCTGCCTTTCCTGTTGCAGCCATCTGATAAAACCAGAATCTGGGTAATCCAGACTAACTAATCACATTTTGCCTTAATTTGCCCGGCCCATATGAAGATAATTTAACTCAATTCTGCACTTACATGTTGTATGTGTAAATGAAATCTGACTGCAGTTGCTCAGGCACAGTTAATTTCAGTTAACAAGCAACAAAGACTCTGCAATGCATTGGTATTTCAGGCTCAACCTTGATTTTACTTTGAGCCTTCATACACATGTGCTTGTTGGTGTTCCTCTCTTAGAAATGTATTGTACAAGTAGACAACCACATGCAACCTTGTGCATGTAGGCCTCTAAAACATAGCTAACATTGGTGAAGCTTAAGAAGTGGTTTTGTGTTTCAAATGGTAAATAAGTAGAGCATATGTTTTTTCTAGATAGTATCATGGGAACTGAAGCACCATGTGGAATCGATGCTTTCAAATATGATGTGAAACATTAAGGAAAGAAAAAGAAATGCATTGTGTGGGTCTAAATTTATGTCAGAGTAAAACCATAAACTAAGCCTATACTGACCTTTCATTATAACATGTCTTTTAAACAAGGATCTTAAACCCTTTTTGGCATTACTTAAGCCTATGAGATTAATTTCCTGTATCAGGTTGAACGGAAGCAAAGCCAACACTGACCTTCTGGCCTGGAATCTACGTGACTCGGAGCCTTCAACCATGTTACTTCCTCTGCCTGCAGCACATAATCAGCCTCACTACTGCTCTTCAGCCCTGGATCTCAGCCTCAGTCACTTTCTCAGAGAGGGCCCCCAGGACCACCCCATTTCCAGTAGGTCCTCACCCTGAAATCTGTCAAATATTGCCCTGTTTTTTTTCTTGTATAGTGCTCACCACAATGTGTGCATGCGTGCGTGCATGCATGTGTGTGTGTGTGTGTTCATGTTGTCTTCCCTTCTAGATTCTGAGCTCTGAGAGAGCAAAGAATGTGACTGTTGGTTGGCTCAACACCATATGCCCAGTAGCTTGTGCAGCCTGTCACATGTCACATGCTCCATGCGCGTTAGTTGAATGAGTAAATGGTTGAGTGGAGAAGCAATCGAAAGTCCCTCGGGTGTAGGCAATCTGAACAAGGAAAGAGAGCCCGCCTCTTTGCAGAGCTCTGTCTGCACACTATCACCCTGCAAGCCCCACTAACAGATGGGTTTGTATAAAGAAACACCCAGAGTAGCTACGGTGCGGGTGCTTTGTATCTTTGCTGTTTCTGAATGATGTGCCAGCGAACGACTTCTAAATGATCGTGGGCCTGGAAGAGCAGCACGTTATCTGGAATTGGCAGGTTGTTTCATTGGGGAAGAAATTTTTCTCCCAAGAGCTCCGTGTGAGTTACAGAAACTTGGAATATATTTTGTGACTTCGTATATTTCAGTAAAAAAACTATCCAAAATGAGTCACATTTTTATAGGCGGGGTAGAAAAGACTTAAACCCCCACACCTCAAGCGTCTTCCTTACTCAGTATGAAAAAACTGTGACATAACATGAGACTCAGTTGTCATAAAAGAATGGTAGAGGAAATTTGCTTTTCTTGGCATCTCCTAGTCCAGACAGAAGGCTTGCCCTTTTATATACACTATCTCATTTCCTTCTCACAAAAACTCTGTGAGATGGATACCATTACAGTCATGAGCCAAATAACAATGTTTCAGTCAGTGATGAGCCACATGTATGTTGGTGGGCCCATAAGGGTCTAATGGGGCAGTAAAATTCCTATCACCTTACCTGTATGTCGTAGTGTGACACATTACATGTTTCTAGTGATGCTGGTGTAAACAAACCTATTGTTCTGCCAGTCGCTGTTAAAGGGTATGCTTCACTGAAGACAATGAAACTAATATAAATTTGAGGACCTAAAGCAGACATGGAGAAACAGTATACATTCCATAATATTTAATAACTAGAGGCCTGGTGCATGAGATTTGTGCACTTGGGGGGGGGGGCGTCCCTCTGCCCAGCCTGTGCCCTCTCGCAGTCTGGAACCCCTCGGGGGATATCCGCGTGCCGGCTTAGGCCTGATCGCCAAAGCCAGCAGTCAGACATCCCTCTTGCAGTCCAGGACTCCTTACTCCTTACTGCCCACCTGCAGCAGAGGTGGGAGAGACTCTTGCCACCGCCGCTGCGCTTGCCAGCCATGAGCCCGGCTCACTGTTCCTTAGTGCTGCCTTGGAGTCAGGAGAGGCTCCCACCACCGCTGCTGAACTTGCCAGCCGTGAGCCCGGTTTCTGGCTGAGCAGGCTCCCCCTATGGGAACACACTGACCACCAGGAGGCAGCTCCTGCATCGAATGTCTGCCCCCTGGTGGTCAGTGTGCATTATAGCGACCGGTCTTTCTGCTGCTGTTCGGTCAATTTGCATATTACACTTTTATTATGTGGGATAATAAATGACTGTTAACTGGTTTATGAATTGACTATATTATACTTTTTAATCGTTATTTTAGAGTGTACTCATTCTTCTTATTTTTTAAAAAAGGTTTCTGTTAAATAACATTCCATAGTTACACAGCCTTATATATGTCATGTTTACCATGTGTATCTCTTGATTGCATCACTTCTCTGTGCTTGATTTCATTTCATAATGTTTTATTTATCATGGCCTCTAAACATAGAAAATCTACTGTTAAGGCTGCCAGTAGGAGGCCATGCTGAGTGATTGATCTGGAAACAAAATTAAAAGGGATTCAAGACTATGAAGGTGGGAAACCAGTGGTGGTTATTACTCACCAGTCAGGCATGTCACATTTCTCCAGAGCTATGATCCTGAAGAACAAGAACAAAATTATGGAAGCTGTTAAAGAGTATGCTTCATTGAAGACAATGAAATTAATACATATTTGAGAAGGACCTAAAGCAGACATGGAGAAACTTCTAATAACCTGTATTAAAGAGAAGACACAGTAGTATATCTTTCTCAGCATCATGACATTCATGCCAAAGCAAAAAGTTTGTCTACATTGTTGAAAGTAAAGGCTAGATCTGACAACAGTGTTGAATTTTCTGCTAGCTCTGGGTGGTTTTTAGCAATTCAAGAATTATTATTCATCACATAATGTGAAAGTGAGTGGTGAGCCTGCAAGTCTGATGTGAAGGGAGCTGAAGAATTTTTGGAAACGCTAAATAAACTTACTGTGGAAGGATATTTCTCACTAGAGAAAATATTCAATATGGCCCTGGCTGGTGTGGCTCAGTTAGTAAGCTCTTATCCTGTGCACTGAAAAGTTGCCGGTTTGATTCCCTATCAGGGCACATGGCCAGATTACAGACTTAATCCCCAATTAGGGACATGTAGGAGGCAGACAATCCATGTTTCTCTCTCACATCAATGTTTCTCTCTCTCCCTCTCTCTCTCTCTCTAAAAAATCAATTAAAAATCATTTTTAAAATATGGGTGAATACTTTTTATTCAGGGAATGGATGCTTGAAAGGACTTCATCCAATGAGAAGGCTTAGTGCCTGGTTTTAAAACTTCTAAAGACAGAGTAATGTTGGGAGCAATGTTTCAGGCTACAAATGGAAATGCTTTGTGATCTGACACAGTGAGAACCCCCAGGCCTTCAAGCATAGCAATCAGCACACACGGCCAGTGTATTACAGGAGCAATGAAATGTCATGGATGACCCAGCTCCTCTTCCAGGCTGCCTTTGTGAATTGTTATGCCAGAGAAATGGAGAAGCACTCTTTGGAGAATAATATAACTTTCAAGATTTTGCTTATTGTTGATAATGCTCCTGGATATCCCCCTTTCACTGGTGATCTTCATTCTGATATAAAAGTGGTGTTTCTCCCTCCAAATATTACCTCTTTGATCCAATCAAGGAGTTATAGAAGCTTTTAAGGCTTACTATCCCAGAAGGCCTTCGTTCAGGCTATGGCTGCAATCGAAGAGGACATTGGGAAGACACTGATGCAGCCCTATTGCTCAATGCCTGGTAGGTTAGAGCATTGTCCCAATGTATCAGGGCTGAGGGTTTGATCCTCTGTCGGAGCATATATAGGAGTCAACCAGTGAATGCGTGAATGAGTGGAACAATAAATCGATGTTTCTCTCTCTTTCTCTCTCTCTCTCTCCCTCTCTCTCTCTCTAAAATCAACTAAGAAAAAGGAAAACACATGCAATTCTGGGAAGAATTACAACATCTGTGACTGTATAAACAACCTTGCTTGGGCTTGGGGTGATGTCATCAAGGAATGTATAAATGGCATCTGGAAGAAGACACTCCAGAGATTCAGGACTTCAAAGGACTCACCAAGGATGAGGAGGTTGCAAAAAACAACAAGACTGTGGTTGAGAATGCAAACAACTTTATCCTAGGTGTGGATGAGAACGACACTGAGAAGTTTCTACAGGTGGTTCCAGAGGAAATGACTAATGAGGAGTTGTCAGAACTGGAATAGGAAAGCACAGCTAAAGGAGAGAAAGGGAAAAGAAAAGGAAGAAGGGGCCTGAGAGGGGTGAAGGGCTTAAGCAGTGTTTTCAGACTTTAAAAAACTCCTTAAAAAGTTTGAAAATATGGACCACAACACCAAAAGGTTTTCATTAATAGAGAGCGATGTTAATGGTATGTTATCTACTTTCAAGCAAATCTATGATGAAAAAAGAGTAAAGCAAACCACATAGACAGATTTCTGAAAAGAGTGACATATCTTCAAGAAGCACTGAAGGCAGGTCCTTTATGAGGTATTCTAGAAAAAACATTGTTATTATATGAGATAGTATTTTCCTCCTCCAACTATTCTAAACAATTCAAGAGGATGGAAGACTTCTAAGCTTAAAAAAACAAAACAAAACAAAACAAAAAAACAAGCAAAAAACTAGGCCAGTATTGTCCTAATCCCAAAAGCAGATAAAGACACTACAAAGAAAGAAAAGTATAGGCCACTATCCCTGATGAATATAGAGGCTAAAATCCTCAACAAAATCTTATCAAATCAGATCCAGCAATACATTAAAAATATCATATGCCATAATCAAGTGGGATTTATTCTGGAGATGCAATGCCAGTACAATATTTGCAAATCAATAAATGTGAAACATCACATAAATAAAATGAAGGATAGAAATCACCGATCATATCAATAGATGCAGAAAAGGCATTCAACAAAATCTTGCACCCATTTATGATAAAATCTCTCACAAAAGTGGGAATAGAAAGATGATACCTCAGCATAATAAATGCCATCTATGTCCAACCTACAGCCAATATCATACACAATGAGCAAAAAACTAAAAGTGTTTCCCTTAAAATAAGGACCAAGACAGGGATATCTGTTTTTATCACTCTTATTCAGTAGATGAATGGATAAAAAGCTGTGGTACACTTACACAATGGGATACTATGCAGCTGTAAAAAAGAAGGATCTCTTACCCTTTGAGGCAGCATGGCAGGGGGGAGGGGGGGGGACCTGGAGAGTATTATGGTAACTGAAATAAGCCAGTCAGAGAAAGACTAGTATCACATGATCTCACTCATATGTGGAATCTAATGAACAAAATAGATCCAGAGACATAGAAACATGGAAAGGACTGAGGAATCTCAGAGGGAACGAGAGAGAGAGAGAGAGAGAGAGAGAGAGAGAGAGATTCTTACTTTTTACCTTCACTATATAACTTGTGCTTTTTTCTTCAGCCATGAGGGACCCTGGAAGGTCCATGACTGGGGTGTTACAATGACAAAAATATAAAAATAATCACTGGTTCTGAGCTCTCCGCTATTGAGATAATGTAGCATAGGGCGCCTACACCCTCCCTCCCCCCGCTTGGCTCTCTGCGGCCCCACATTCTCTGGTGTTCATTAACAGTCTCCCATGGCCACCATAAGCACTGCTCTACCAGTTCCACAGCTCCTGGCAGCGAAGACGGGCACTGAACAAGAGGTGAACGGAGCAAATAATAATAATACAGAGGGGACATTGGCAGAAACAATGACGGACAGAAATTCTAGTGGGAAATGTTGGAACTTTTGCTATGATATGTTTGAGATCACACCCCCTCCTTTATACCCTATTTATGAAAAGACTCTAAGTAAAACCTAGCTTGTTTTAGTGGATTATTTAGGGCAAAAACAGAAAATTCAAATGTTTTTAGGAGTGAGGCAGATCGTGTCAATGAGAGTAGCAAGTAGAACCACTGGGGAATGGTAGAGACTGTGGCAAAATGAAGAGTCCAGGGCAAAATTTACACATGCACATCTAACACTGTGCATTAGCAACTGTCCCACAGGCCACTTTTGGTACTCTAGCTTTAAGGAAACTCAAAGAAGTGCTGAGCATGACTGCCAGGTGGATGGGAGATGATCACAAAGACAGTGAGCAGAGCAGACCCTGGGCAAAGAGAGGTGGAAGAGGCAAGTGAAACCGGAATGTCACACACACGAGCTCTGAGGAAAGGAAGGTGAGACCTTAAGAAACAGACACTGGTCCTTAAACTGCTTTGTTTGAGACACAAAGAGAAACTTTATTTTTGAAAGACAGGGATGGAGAAAATCACCCTTGGGCTACCCAAATCATCAGTAAAATCTATCAAGTTCACCCCATTGCCGCAGGGGGCGGGGGGTGGATTTCCTGTGGGGCCAGTAAGGGTCTGAGTATAGCTTATCATGTAGCATCCACCACAGGGGCTCTGAACTCTGCAGAACTGCCATGGGAGGGTTTTAGGTCTTCCCAACTTGTGGGATTGGCTAAGGTCCAAGCCAATAATAGCTACATCTCCAAGGTGAATAGCCAACATCTGGGTTACATTTATAATCCCAATGTTCCAGGAAGATGGAAGCATAAGTTACGTGGGTGCTGAGTGAGAGACCCTCGAAGGGCACCTGTGTGATGCACTTAAAAGCATTCTCCCTCTCTGGCAACCAGCCCGTCAGCATGGGAAGCTCAGGGCCATGCACCCTGTACCACCTCAGGGAAAGCTTCCTTCCCTGGGGCATTCGGGTGGCTAAGAATCGACCTGGACAGGACTTTCCCCATGTGTACACTGGCTGGTGGGATGCAGGTCGACCCTTAGCCACCCAAATGCAAAATCAGTCTGCCTGGGAAATGAGAGGGGCCAGCAAGGACTCTAAATGGGCCTAGAGTTGTGCTCAGGAAGGCAGAGCAGCTGGGCGTAGGAATCAGTGGTCAGGGGCCTGCAGGGGAAGATAGAGGAGGGAGGCGGATGGCTCTGGGGCTTGGGACCTTGATTCTTACTCTGTCTCTCTTGTCCACCTACAGGAGCCGGGTTCCCTCTCTCCTTGTATCACATTCAGGAGGTGGCTCCACATGTCAGGGCTTCCTTGCTGCGAGTGAGTTATGCCTTCTCCAGCTGATCTCAGGTGCCAGGTCAGTCGGGGGGAGCATGAATGAATTTAAGAAACCCTATTTTTTGTTTTGGACTACAGTTCTCAAATGCAGCCAACATAGTATTTCAATTCCCACCATTTTTCAAAGTGGTGAGAATCCTTAGAGAAAGAGTGTCTTAACCGGCACGTATGAACTTCCGAAAGACATACATACATAGATGTTAAAAGTCCTAGTTTCAGCATTAAAAATGTGTTATCTGCTGTAATTCAGAAACATTTGAAATGTTGGTTGGGCTGGTTATGTTGTCAGCAAGGAGTCTATTTGCATGCCAGACAGTGGAGGCTCCTGGGAAATAACTCACCAGAAGTGCAGAAAGCATGCAGCAGATAGGCTTGGCCTAACAGTAACAGCTTCCCTGTAAGGCTGCGGGGGCAACGTTTGTATTTACATCAAAAGAGCCTTCACTGTCTCAGGTTTGGGAACACAGAAGAGATACTAATCCTTAAGGAGGGAAAAGGTTGCTAAGCAAATCTGAGCTATTTTCAAAAAGAAAGTTGGTAAGATATTCATACGTAAGGACCAACTTTTAAAGAGCCAGTGATCAAAAGACATGTGGAAGTTGTAACACCTGGAACTTCAGCATATGATCTGATTTGGAAACAGGGTTGTTGTGGATGTACTTCCTTAAGATGAGGTCACACTGGAGCAGAGTGGGCTTCTAAGCCAATATGACTGGTGTAGGAAGAGGAGAGACTAACAAAGGGGAAGATGCCATATGGCTACAGAAGCCTAGTTGGAGGGAAGAGCTGCAAGGCAAGAAATATCGAGGACTGACAGACACCACCAGAATTTGGGAAGAGGCAAGGAAGGAGCTTCCCCTAGAGGTTACAGGGGGAGCATGGCCCCCCTGAGACCTTGATTTTGGTCTCCTAGCCTCCAGAACCTGAGACAATAGATTTTTGTTGTTTTAAGCCACCCATTTTGTGTCAACCCTAGGAAACTAATACACGTATCTTCATGTCTCCTACTTCATCCAATTTGTTGCCCCCCTCCCCTCAAAAATCTATCTTATAAGCTTAATCGTTTTGAGGATTCACTATATTAAAATTTCCTAGAGGATTTTCATTTGAAAAGAGAACTGATGGGAGATGGCAATAAATGAATCCATAATGGTGGAATTTTGCACGTGGAGGAAGGGCAGTATCAGAGCCCTGTAAGTCTGTAAGTGCACTTTAAAATTACAAGAAAGGTTCCCACACTGACTTTCAGGGTTCCTTTGGGATTTTTAGAGACGTCTCCGGAGCCATTGCAGAAAAGGGGGTGGGTGACAAGAGAAAGGCTGAGGGGCTGGGCTCTGAGAGCCCACTCCAGCTGCAACCAGAATAGCTCTCTTTTATGTTTTGGGATTCCATATAAGATTTCATTGGGAAAAAGAGTTCTTGTGTTAAAAGAGAACGGCACTATTTAACTCACACTAAGGCTACCCATGATTTTCTCCCTTTGCATTTCTGCAAAATGTGCCCACGTACATATATGTTCACCACTAAAGCCGAGAGCTGCCAAGAAGAGGAAATCGGGGACACACAGGAGTCCCATACCAGCATCATTCCCCTCTTTTGTGTGTAACTATTCGGATGGATGTAAGGGGACAGATCGACTGTTTTTCTTTATTCTTCTCTTTCTAAAGCAAGAGAATCAAGATCTTCATGATCCAAAATCGGCTAAAGACTTTTAAAAGTCAAAATATCTAGTTTATTCAAGTTGTTGATTTATTGGCTGTCTTTCTTTTTCTTTACTTTTTGCCATTGGGTAAACAGAGGATGCTATCAGAATGTATTTGCATTCATACGATTGAGGCAGAAGCTGGACTTGAATACAAACAAATTTGTGGCTAATGTTGGAGGAGTATATGTGTGGGAAAGAGTGGCTTTTAATTCTGTGCAATTGTAAAAGTATCAATACAATTTTTACACGGTTGTGTCCCTTGACACTGTCACATGCGTTATCTCATTGGAAACTCATATCAATCCTGGGAGGTATGCAGCCTGGAGGTATGACCATCCCACAGATGGGCTCAAAGAACCAATCTTTCCGGGCTTGAGGCCGGTTAGTGAGGGGAAGCTGGGACCACCACCCATGAACCCTGGCTCTGTACAGTACGTTGTGGGTTTCTTTTCTCTCCCTTTTCCTCTCGTCCTTCCTGTCTCTCTTTGCCTTCCTTCCTTCTTCTTTTCTATCTTTTTTCTTCCTTTCGAGAGGGGTGAGGCCCAGTGAGGAATCTTAAAATAAATACCTAAAAAGGACCTTCAGGCCTACTTTATCTCCACCACTTCTACCATGAAAGCATAAGTCAGAGTCTGCTTTTGTCCTGTCTTTGAGATAAGCAACAAGTCCCAGGAAACAAACGGTGAATGCCATCATCAATTCTGTTAAAAAATTCTCCAGCTAAGCATTTGAATCTCAAAATGCTCTCCAAATCATAACAGCTAATCTTTCATCTACCCACTCTCTTCCTTCCGTCAAGAGGCTCAGCCAGTCAACGCGAGTGCACGCGGAGCTCCCAGGCACTGCGGAGGGGTAGGAGGGCAGGTGGGTAGAAGCTCAGTTTACCCCAGGAGAATAGATTTTGGAATGCCACCGCCGTTTCCTTTTCTTTCTCTTTCTTCCTTTGTCTCCCCCTCCCCCAAGCCCCCATGGAAACTCCTTTTTCAAGTCCTGGGTCCAGGTTGGATACATTGAAAGGGAACAGATGAATGTGGGCTGGCTGTTGGAGGAAGGAGGAATATAATTTTTACTCGTATGGGCCGCTGAAAAGAAATCAGGGACGGAGAAACTTTGTAGCTCACGGAAAAGCACCA
>NW_005357999.1:916157-916649 GCF_000412655.1 Myotis brandtii | reverse complement strand
TCTGTGTCCTTTATAAAGTGGCTCATGGGGACAGCAAGCTGTGCAGCGGGAGTTCCCACTTCCCAGATTTTGGCCCCAAGGACAGATGAGTTGGGCGGAAAGGAATACTAAGAGCTTCCAAAAGCATCCTCTGGTGATGAGAGAGAGAGGTTCACGGTTGGCCTTGGAAAATGTAAAAGTAGAGGGGGAGCCTTTGGGGGTGTTCTCAGAGAGGCTTGAAAAGAAGAAAGGGGGCCCAAACTGTGAGCGAGATTCCCACTTCCCAGATTTTGGCCCCAAGGACAGATGAGTTGGGCGGAAAGGAATACTAAGAGCTTCCAAAAGCATCCTCTGGTGATGAGAGAGAGAGGTTCACGGTTGGCCTTGGAAAATGTAAAAGTAGAGGGGGAGCCTTTGGGGGTGTTCTCAGAGAGGCTTGAAAAGAAGAAAGGGGGCCCAAACTGTGAGCGAGAGAAAAGGGGAGCGGAGAGGCGGGGTGGGAAGGAAAGGGAA
>NW_005357999.1:914623-914934 GCF_000412655.1 Myotis brandtii | reverse complement strand
GCCCAGCCAGGTCCCGAGGGGTCTCCAATCGGGGGGACGGGAGGAAGTGAAAATGGCTGTCAAAGGCGCCCCGCTTTACAGAGCCAATGGGTAAGGCGTCAGAGCCGGGCTTTCCTTCGCTTCCTCCTCCCTGAAGCTCCCTTTCCAAGTGGCTGACCCCTCGGGATCCGGAGACGGACTGGAGAACTGCACATCCCAGAGGGGGACGAAGTTTACAGCAGTTGCATGGGCGCACCGCACCCCCCCTCCCCATCTCCAGGGTGGAGAGGAACTACCTTAGACCCCGAAGCTTGGGCGCCCGACTGCGCCCC
>NW_005357999.1:905847-914521 GCF_000412655.1 Myotis brandtii | reverse complement strand
GAGGGCGGGGGAGCGGGGTGCTCCCGGGGAGAGGCGCGCCTCCGTTGTAATAGAGGAAAAGTGAAAGTTGTACCATCTGTAGATGATTTGGGATTCTTTCATTTCTTTTCTTTTTCAGGGACAGCACACACACACACACACACACAATAAAAAGAAAGAAAAGAGAAAGAAAAGCGTTAGAAGCTGCAGGGAGTCAGTGCGGGGGGTGTACATAACCGTGCCCCCTGCAATAATCACTTAAGCGGCCGCCTTTGCACAGAGTTGTGCAGGAACCGCTCTGCAGGGGACAGTTACTTTCCTGAGTTAGGAGGGGAAATGGGCGGGAGGAGGGTAGAGGGCGTCAATATTTACCCCAAACTTGGAGACTTTGTGAAGCGACTTTTAAAGCAGATTGCCAGTTGCCAAAGCACCACTGCACACCCGGGCCTGTCCCCCTTCCCTCAACTGTGTGCTCCTGGCCCTGATTGCACCTGCTTCCGGAGATGCCCCGGAGAGGCCGGACTCCCAGCGAGGCTGGACCCAGGCTTCCCTGGCTGACCCCTGGCAGAAAGAGGCTTCAGGAGGCATCCATCCTCCTTGCAGTTCTCCGGCCTCCCCACTTCTCCTCTCCCTGGTGTGCAGTGGCCCAATAGATTCTGGCCTTGGGTACAGTTGCTCATGGCCCTCTGCCAGTTTATATGTACATGTATTTATGTAAAACATTTTCTCCCAGCTCTTTGCCAGCTGTTCCACATTTTCCAGCTGCCATTTCAGTTTTGAAATGATGGACTGTCCTCATCTCCAAGTAAAAGAGCCCTTTAGTCAGAGGTTTGGGGACCAAGTAGAATTTTCCCTTCCACCTTCTAGGTTCTTCTCGCTGGGCTAATGATCAAATTAACACGAGACAAATTAACAGGGGCGGGGGGAGTCCAAATTTATCACAGATGTATATTCAAGGGTGCCATAAGATATGAGACCCAAGGAGGCATTAGGCAGTTGAGGTTTATGTGCCATTCTGGACAAAGGAGAGGGAGGCAGGGGACTGAGATTTCAAAAGGAAAGCAGGCAATTTACAGGTAGATGAGGAAGAGCAAACATATGGTAAACAAATTCTTGCTGGGCCACCCAGAAACAACTGGACATAGAGGAATATCCAAAACACAGGCTCTGCTGTATTTTTCCCTGTCGACCACATTTATTTTGTATGATGATGCTATGCTGCTGCTCCCATCCTTAAAGCAGGTTTTTCTATCTGAATTCCTTTAGGCAGGCAAGTGGGAGGGTCAAAGGTTTTTTTCTGAGCCTTTCATTGCTTTATAACCAACTTAAAAATCAATATCCCAAAAGGCATATTTTGTAGTGGCAAAACTTTGGTCCCTCTCAGAGGGCTGGAGGGCTGGCTACTGTGAAAAGGCAGTGCCATAAGCCCGGCTGGTCTGATTAGTTCTAAAAAACACCCCCTGCTTTCCTTTCTCCTTTCCTTTTCCCCAGTTTGTCTTTCCAGAGCCTTTGCTGGAAAGTCACAATAATTAGGCTTCCCTCCCCCCCCCCCCCCACCATGTGATTTTGTACAGAATTTGGATGAGGCGATTTTTTAGATCTCTGAAATATGTGTCTCTTGGAAATAAATTAACTTTTAAAAGGAGTTGTAGCTTGAGTGGGTTGGACATGGCTGGTGGGGGGTGAGTGGGGGGAGGCAGTGGAGAGCTCTGCTTGGCCAACTGAAATGATTTCATTTTAGTCCAAGGCAGGAACTATTCATCCTTCCCATGTTATGCTTATTGTGTTGTTTGATGTCTTAGCATATTATAGACTGAAATTGTCAAGAATTGGCCTAAAGTATTAATTTTGAGTATTTATGTAATTGCTCTGTAATTTGAATAGGTGCCTTATTGATTGATTCCTGTAATTATTTCATTTAGGTTTTAAATTAAAAATTAATAATAGTCTGACAGTTTCTTAATTACATGTGTCAAGATTATTTTGAGAGAGGAAAATGCTATGTTTTAAAGTAGTGAAATAACCTAAAAATCTCTTCATTTTTTTTTCTAAGGCATAACAGTATTTCAGTTGTGGGGATATAAGGCAGTAGTGATCGGTCTTAATGTAAACTGTGTGAAGTATTGAAATAACTTGTTTATGTTAGGAAATATTGGTCTTAACAACCTGGTATGCAAACACTTTGACCCGTTGGACTATAGTCATACCTAAAACAAACATGAGATAATATATAAATTAGTTGTAACAGCATACTTATAAAGAGAAGAGGATTTATATTATACTAAAAGCTATTTAATTAAAAACTCCCTGCCTAAGGGAGTATCCTTTCAGGGTATATAATTCTTAAAGTCAGCCTAGGGAAGCTTTGGTTTAAGATGCCTTAATGAGTCGAATGAATGTGAGAGGTGTCTTGTGAAACACCTTTTAAAAGGTGTAGGTTATATTATTATTAATAGTAGGTCCAACTCAGATACCTACCAATTCCCGGTACCTTTAACGAGTTTGTATTCCTTGATTAAACCCTGGTATAAACACATTTTATTGTATGTCTGGTTTGCAAAGAACTACACACAGAAGTGAGAAAATGAGTACTGATGAAAAATGACTTTGTTGAGTTATTTCATTACTTATTTAATGAAAGAGTCATTAATTTATTAGTTTGATCCCCAAGCCTAAAAGTTTAACTTTCCTTTGTTTCAAGGCCAGTTTTCTTAATTATCTGCATGTTGTAAGGGTTTCAGACTTCTGTGTTTTCTTAGCTAGTTAGAGGTCCTTCTGTGCAAGGTATCCTACTCTCTAAGATCCTCCTGCCCTCATTTTTTGAAGTTAGGGTTTGGGAGTTTATGAAAGGAAACAATTTAATGATCATTGTTCTATGCACTCAATGATACAGACAGTAATGTACTAGGAAAAACCAGTCTTGAAGGAGAAGTGAATCAATGAGTCATGAAATCCTCAAGAAAACCTTAGTAATGGAATGTTAATGCTTTTAGACTATAGTAGATTATCTTAAAAGTCAGACTTTTCTTCTTTATGCAATTGTTGTAAATCCCCAGCTAAAGAATTCTTTGAAGGAGGTTTTAGTTTTGCTGGCATTCATATTCTATAGTCAATCTGATTTGTTTTGGAAGAGTCAAGAAATTTTCTGCCAACTTATATATGAGAGGCAATTAAAATGCTGAAATGATAGAGAGGGAATGTGTGTGTATTTAATTTGTTAAGCAAAAGATTCCCTTCAGGTTGTCTTTTAATTAAAGTCGAGTAGAAGTTGCTGCCCTTCACTCCATGTTGTCATTTTTCTAGATGAAAATTGATTTGTTCTAGTTTCAAAGCAAAGAGATGGAGACAGAATAAACAACAACAGGGCAGGGGCACTGCTGCAAACTTTTTCAAGTACTTTCAGTGTATTTTTCATCTTTACTTTTATTTGATGGGCCTGTGAAATAGAGCTGTAGACCGGTGAAGACTTTAAATGAAATTTCACACTTTGATGATTTTTTTTAAACTTTGATATATTGACAGCAAAAGGAGCTGCAAGCTTTTATATAACTTGAGCAGTAACGCCAAGCAGCAGTCAAACGTCTCTGTGCATTTGTGTTTAAGTGCAGAAGAAAAACATGTCCATGGGCAGTAGAGGTTCTTATCAACCCCCTAATCCCAGATCCCAGCAAACCTTAAGGGCATGCCTCAGATCTTGCTGAAATCACTGTAGACTCTCACAGTTTGCAGATTAAATATGCTATGTGTTCCTGGCTCCAACAACAGTTTTATGAGCTCACTAAGCTTCCTGTTTTAAGATCCGTTTCTTAAGTTTTTAGGAGCTGCTAAAGGCAATGCTGTCTGGAGTAAGTGGTATTTGTTAATTTAGAGACACTTGAGATATTTCATTCTTTCTTTAAAAATTGCTGGGATTATTATTTTTTAATTGAAGGGCTTGTTATGCGGGGATGAGAGAGGGGAGCTGTTTGAAAGAAATTAGATGTTAAATATGTTAGTAAGTGCATTTCATTGCAAATGTTACATGGTGCTGTAATTGTCTTAAGGCGCTTTTCCTTTTCCTGGCCCTTAAAATTAGACTTTTTCCACTTATAATTACGAATGCACCATAGTTTTAGTGACACATTTTTAAGCTACTCATAATCACTTTTAATTATTATTTTTTTAATGTGAAAGTATTTTTGTTCTGTGTGTGTATATTTCAACCAGACAAAATGTCCCAGAAAATCTATGGCTCTCTACAGAAAGTGAATGAACAAGCCATTACATAGTTAATAAGGTGGCATTGGAACATTTCAGCACCTCCTGAAAGGTAATATTGTACTGAGCTCCACATCTTCATCTGCAGTACCTATAGTTGTGTCCTCATATACGGTGCTTTTGCATTTTGCATAAGAGTCATAATTAAAAAAAGAAAATACTTACATCATCGTCCAACAACATGTCATGTAATTCCCCAGAGAACTGGAGCCAATTTTGTGCTTAAAGGTTAGTCAATGAATGAAATTGTGAAAGCCCATTTGTCAAAGTACTGCATGGGTTCTGTTAGTTTTCAGTCCCCAAATTCATTGTCTGCCCCAGCCCAGCCATTAGTCATCAGTGTATTAGTGCTGCCTTCAGGCCATGCTGCCCAGCACTTCTTCACACCATTATAGCTTTGAAAGTGTACTCTGTTGACTTGTAGAATTACTGCTCTGATTTCCGCTTGGCTGGGTTTGAGGTAAGTCCCCTCCCTACCTTCTAGCTGACTGTAATCCTTGCTTTCTTTTAAAGCTCCTTTCCAGAGATTTAGGGGAAAACTTTCTTAAGGGCCCGGTTGGCATCACACTGTGGTTTTGTCGTGGAATGGACTGTACATATAAATTGTACCTGCAGTAAATTGGATTGATTGCTGGCCTGAAACAGCTAGTGGTTCTTTTCTTTTTTGGAGGAAGGGGGTGACACTGTGTGTGTGTGTGTGTGTGTGTGAGAGAGAGAGAGAGAGAGAGAGAGAGAGAGAGAGAATAGTTTAAACATAAGCATTTGACTGTATATTTGAGTAATCTTTATGCCACAAAATTAATTAAATAATGGGAGATAAGTGTAATTTTATTTAAATCTGTTTATTGGAATACCTTCAGAATGCATTGTGACATCTTATTTGCTTATTTTCATATGGAAATTTTAGCATTAGCTACTTTGACTTTTCTTGAAGATTACATAAAATGCCTAACAATATGCCAGAGTGTTTTACATGACAAACTATTCATTTTTTATAAAAAGAGATGGAAAACTCATAATTTAGATGAAATATAACTTTGAAATTGCAGTAGTGAAGAAATGAGGTGGTTAACCCTATTATTGATTTCATTTTGTGATATTTTTTAAAAGAATAATTTAGTTTCAAGAGAGTTATTTGTAAAAACAAAAACAAAAAACAGGAGAGTTATCTGTGTGTAAAGAAACTTCAGCCAGCAGCTTAAGAATGAAGCCTTAATGAACTAAAATATATGGAAACCTGAATGGAGTGGCCAGAAGTGTGGACCAGGCCATGCCACTTCAGGACAACATCTGCTGTTTGAGTTCTGGCTGTTGAAATGAAATTGCATGCCAAAGTGTTCATGGGGAGGGTGTGCAGTTTGGTATAGTTTACATTGGCATTTTGTGCAGGATTGGGGGAGGGGTGAAGAAAAAGATAACTGAAGAATTCTGTCTTTGAATTAGCAAAGTTTATAGGCTTAGTGGACTGAAAGTAATTTTTCACTGAATGAGCTTTCATTTAAAATTCTTAAATTTTGAAAAATTTGCTTTTTAAATGGCAACTGAGGTTCAAGAATCACAAGTTTAAAAATTGGGAGGATAAAGTATGACGGATAGTACTTCACAGAATAATAGCTTAATATCTTTGGGATATCTTTAGTTGATTTTAACACCCAGCAGGTAATGGTCTAATATTTGTGATGGCTTAAAAGTAAATTATTAATCATAGAATATGCACTCTACCCCCATAAGCTTTATTGTAAAGACACACATGATTCTAGGAACCAAAAGTTATGGAAGTTCTATATGAATAATTTTTAAATTTAGTTTTTTTTTCCTTCTGAAAATGTGTGAAAACTTTTAATTCCTGTAAAGTTCAGTGAAATGAGACCTTTGATCCTTCGTGATGTTTTTGTGATTTGTGGCTTTAAACTGTGATTTCACTGTTTTTGTGAGCTTAGCTGATGTTAGATTGATAACTGATTTATCAGCCTTAAGATCTAATTTTCTGTCTGAGTTGAGGATTGTCTGTCTCCAGCAAACCCTAAGAAAGTGGGGATGCCAGCTTGCTCCACATTATTGCTCATTCGTTAATGGCACCTGCTGTTCATGGTGCTTTCTGCTAAGCCTAACCAAAGTACACTGGGCTGGTGGTGTTTTACAGTTTCAGCAAAACTCAGAAATGGTAACAGCTATTAAATACAGACCTCATACTCCCATCACATATTTCTCATAAAATATTAGTGGCAGTAGAGAAAGAGTAGCTGATAATCTTTTTTAATTCCATATAGCAGAAAAGTAAAACTGGCACACAAAATGTCATTTGTGATTTTCATTGTAATAACAGTTACTTCCTGTCAAATAAGCTTTTCAGTGGTTGGAGTTCAATATATGGCTTTCTTAAGAGTTTTGATGTAGTTAATTCACTAAAACCAAATTTACTTAATCCTTAGCCAGGTAATTGTTTCCCCTTCAAGTAATTCCATTTGGGTATCGATCATGAATACTGCTTATCAGATATTAAGAGCTTCAGAAATGTATGGAAAGATTGAAAACAAAATGCAGCAGATTTGGGAAACTCTAGGCTACCAAGGCTTTAGGCTTTACTGATTATGGGGGAAAAATCATATATAAAGGAAAATAATTGTACTTAAAAAATACTATAGTTTAACATTCATTACAATTTCATTAAGAACTTATGATGTTGAGCTTCTTTTCTTGCAGAAAAGAGAGGCAGTGCAGATAGGGAAGGGAGAGGAAGCCTTAGAAATCTTAGGAACTGTTGGTGTGTCACAGGGGTTATGCATATCTATTTGATTTTAACTTCAGAAATTATTTTTTTTGAGCAGAAGGAAACAGCCACCACACTAGAAAGCTATAAAAAGTTAACTCTAATGCACGATTACATTAAATCCACTGAAATATTTTAAACTCCCTAAATTTTGTTCATTAAAACTCAAACTTTCAGAATTGATCAAAAGTTAAAATCAGCATCAGGTGTGTGCTTTCTGATTTTTAGAAATTTCTCTCCCTAAACGATTTATTGTCTTTAAGAACTGAGTTTTAATGATATAGGATGGTATAACTATCTAATAGAAATTTCACCTGAATGGTTTCTTAAGAGCAGTATCTTGAAGTAGCAGCTAATCTGTAGCAATAAAGTATGAGTGAAATGTCATTCCTCAGTGATACAGGGAGACCCCCCCCCCACCCCAATCCTTTCACAGGCTGGTGCCTTCTGGATTTTTCAAGCATCAATACATTCAGCTTATAAACATATAGGCAGGTGTAAGTAAATATAATTTCTTCCAAAAAAAGGCCTTATTCCACTTGAGCAATAGTTCCCTAAGTTGCACAGAATAATTTCTTACTTAAGGCTTAATCACTGTGCTGTTAAAAGCTCTGCTCTGCCTACTGGAATGCCTTCTCTTTCTGATCCCTCATTGGCAGTAATTTGTTTTAACCTATCAGAAACTGATCAGGTTACCATTAATCAGGCTTTTAACTTAGCTGTTTGACGTCTTTAAAATACGTTAAGAAAAAAATCAAACAGAGATTTTGCCCAAATTTAAGCAACTTAAAAATAAACCAACGGGATTAGGGAAGTAAATGAAGCAGTCTGCTGTTCACAAAGCATGCATTATCATTTATAATCGCTGTCTCATTTCACCTTAGATTAGCAAGTCATTGCATATAGTTCAAACATTATTTTAAATGGTGGCTGTAGTACTGGTGCTTTCTCTTAAAAATCTTAAGCAGGATAAAGGAATCCTGCTTCAGTGTGGATCCCAGGTTTCACGGCAGAGACCTGCCAGGGGAAAGGCTGATTTCTGCACCTTTCCAGAATTTTGATTTTTTTTTTTTTTCATTCTCTGTTATTTACTACCAAAAGCCTCATTGATGAAGGTTGAACTTTGGAATTCCACCGAGGGCCTCCCTCGCCCAGAGGCACCGAGTTGTGTGTGTGCCTTACCCATTCACTCCACCAGAATGCAGTTAGGACTCCTGAAGAAACAGTATTTGGGAGCCAGGCTAGTGGACGGTGAGTTACAAGTTGAGTGAGCGAGGCTCACCCCCCTTGGTTTCCTGAGGACTCCAAGTGGTCCCAGTGTTTTACTGTCGTGCAACACACAGGGTGCCGCATTGCAAAGTCTCTGGAAAGTGGCACCTCTGTGTTCAGCTGGCCACACAGCTGTGCGAATGGCAGCAGGGCTGCCTGGATAGCTGTCTGCTGGGAACGCCGCCGGGCCCTCATTAGAATATTCCCGTGGAGCAGATAGCCGGGACGATGGAAGTGATAAGGGGCGCTCCTTGGGCTGCAGAGGCCCTGCGGGGTTCCGATGGTTCCGCCCGGGTTGGCACGTTCTGGAGACCGTTGCTGGAATGCGGACGGGAACCCGGCTGCGAGCGCCCCGCAGCCCCGACACCAGCAGTTGCAGAGGAGCCAGCCCTGTGCGCG
>NW_005357999.1:876159-905754 GCF_000412655.1 Myotis brandtii | reverse complement strand
GGAAGTGCCAGGGTGTGAAGATCGGGCTCTGGAACCGCCTGAGGGTCCGCACGTGCAGGGAGCCAGCGCGCAGACAAAACCACCCAGCCCCCTAGCCTAAGGAAAGACGTGATTCCAGTGGACTGATATGCAAACATAAAAGTTTCTGGTGGGGTTATTTTTTTTCTCTTCTTCTTCTCATTGCAGCCCTAGTGGCAACTGTAAAGGGAGGGCCTCCTTAGGCTTTTTGTGTGAAAGGTCCCCACAAGAATTCACGAATTTGGTAAATGTTGCTGGTCAGTAACACCAGAGGCTTTAGATGCCTTATTGTGCAGGAGGGTGAAGCAAGTTCAGATTCATAATTTAGACAGAAAAGACCCACCTGCAGGCAGGTTGCTACTAGGAGAAGGGCTCTGGAATTCATTGTGCCCAGGGTTTAGGCCGGCAGGAAATTACAAAAGGTTCAGGGACCATCGAGTGGGGGAAGGCCATGACTGCTTTCAGGAAGGGATCTGTACCCCTCCGTTTACCTCTGAGACCCCAGGCTTCAGCAGGCATGCAGTGTTAGCACAGTTTTCCTTGGTTGCAGGCTGTGTGTGTGTGTGTGTGTGTGTGTGTGTGTGTTTGTTTTAATACTGGAACTGCTGGGTTTCAACCATTCGCTACAGTCTTCTTTATTTTTCTTCATCAGCATAAAATATCAAGGGGCAGGCCAGCCCAGCAAACCTTGCACGGAAGGTTTCAGTGGTGAAAGTGATGGAAGGAGAACGGTGTGGAGTTGTAAGAAAAGGAACCATGCTTGGGAAAAGGCCTCATTTCGTTCACATCTAAAAGACTGTTGCACTTTCCTCAGAGAAAAATCTTTGAAGTGAAGCAGAACCGAAATGTTTTCCTTGATCATTCTGTTCTAAATAAATTGTGCTTTATTGTTTAGGAAATTCCAGGTTTTAAAAGTAGTACTTTGGGCTCTTTCCCCAATTATGTATGCTTTAGGATTCCATCAGGAATTTTTACAGGCCACGTCTATACCGCAGGCTTTTGGGTATCAGCTCAGGGCTTAGTTTCTCAACTTGGCTAATAAGTCTATGAAAAGAACCACCACTACAGCTTGAAGCGGATTCTCTCTTCTGCTCACTAACGCTTGGTGCAGAGTGTTGATGAGGTGTCAGAGTCTAGAATGTTAAAACTTTCTCCTTTGTAACTGACAGGGACAAAGTTGTGATTTTATCAGTAAAATAAACTGATATAATTTATAGGGATATACAGGAAGCAGATGTCTGCCTTGGCAAGTTGCCATTTTTATAGCCCTTGTTTCAAACACAAGCCACACTTTTAAATAATTAGTTACTTACTAATGAGATCCAAAAATAAGTCGTCAAAATAGAAGAAGAAGGTCGACTCTTGAGTGACTAAAGGGCCTATTTTTTTTTTTTAAAAAAAACCTATTTCAAACGAGGGGTGGAGGGTAGGAATTAGTATTCTCTGGGACCATTAATTAGTGTGATTTTTTAGTCAGTGCCTGGGGCTTTACCTCTTCTCACAGGAGTCCCTCTGTGCAGTGATGAGTATTTGGAGGGTTTATTACTTTGTTAAATTGAAGTCCTTTGCTTGGGGTAAAAACCAACAACTCCCAAAACCAAGTTTGTCAAGGAACTTCAGTGACTTGTCTCCTCACTGCTGTTAATTAGCTCTGTCTACTAAGGAAGAGGCTGATTTCTTACCAGGAATCCCATCTCTTCATGGGTTTTTCTGGTCCATTGGCTTGTTTCTGTTTGCAGCTTGAATTTAGTAAACTCCATTCATATTCAACTAATAAAACTGTGTTTTGAGGGGGGGAAATTATAGTAAATGCCTGTTTATCCAAAATGATTAAGAATGGAGTGTTTTGACTAATTAAAGATACCTGTTAAAATTTTTAGCTTTTATGTAATTGCCAGTTTTCAAAGAAACACTGGAGTAAAGACATATAGTTAAACCAATGGCATGTAAGATTTAAGACATCAGATCAGGACTTAGTCACCATCTGCGCCAAAGGGAGAGAGATAGAGAGCCAGAAATATCGATGAGAGACTAATTAAAGATACCTGTTAAAATTTTTAGCTTTTATGTAATTGCCAGTTTTCAAAGAAACACTGGAGTAAAGACATATAGTTAAACCAATGGCATGTAAGATTTAAGACATCAGATCAGGACTTAGTCACCATCTGCGCCATGGGGTCCTCACTAGATCCTGTATTTACTCGGTACACATTCTTCTGGGTCTGAGGTGCTGGGAAGATAGCCACGGCCTGTCCTCCTGGAGCTTACTGTCTGGAGGCGGGATGGACTTTCAGCAAAAGTTCCAGATGAAGAGTTCATTGGGCTAGACTCAAGTAGGCTGTTGGAATTCAGTTGGAGTGCAGTTCATTGATAGCTTATGACTGCATAGCTTGTGCAGTCAGCTAAGACTTCATTTGGGACCTATTGCACCGAGCACGTAAGCAGTGAACAAAAGTCTGTAGAGCAGTTGCCTACAAGCTTTAGTGCACCTGATCATCACTAGCGCTGGTTAAAATGCAGGTTCCTTGGTGCCACCCTCCCAGATATTAAGGGATTGGACCTGGCAATCTGAATGCTTCACAAGCATTACAGAGGGCAGATTCAAGTGGCTCTTGTACCACTCTGAGAAACAGTGCTGTGGTTGGGGTTGAATTGTTCTTGTGGAATACTTTAAAGATGATATTTAAATCAATTTTGGGGGAGTGTTACGAAATTAAGGAATTCGTTAGAGCTAGAAGGGGCCATCAAACATTTCTCCCTCCAGGGTCTTTATCTGGATTCATGGAAAAGCTTGGGGGGGGTCCGTGTTCCCTCTGAAATTAAGTGAACACTTTAGTGTTTAAGGATATTCTTCTATGGAGAGGATCCATAACTTTTAACATATTCTTAAAGAGGACTGCACCTCCTCCCCCCAAGGCTAAGTCCCACTGTGTGGTTCTGTCATGTGACAGATGAGAAACCAGGCACTGAACAACTCCGTTCAGGTAACGAGGCCTCACCCCGGACTTGTGCAGGGTGGCAGCCCCGTGAAAGGACATTCTGAGCTCCTTCACGCTGGTGTATTTTGTCAGGGCTCTCTCAGGGCTGTTTCTGAATTTGCAGTGGATCTTACAATTGATATGTACATTTAACTTTGTGCTTCTTTTTTTTTTCTTATTTATTCCAGAAAAGCTATTCTTAAATAACTTGTGTGTTTTACAATGAATGACACTGAGTAATCAAGGAAAAGAAATGGAAGTTAGTGGAAAAGCTGGTATGCGGCCCCTGGGTCTTAAAGTTTTCTAGTTACTTGAATTCCAGATTTCTTGTACAATCAAGAATTTGCAGTTCCCTTGCAAATCTGAGTTAAGGATGACTTAAAATACATCATCTGCTATTTTAACTCTTTTCATTGGTTAGGCAGTTGCTTATTTTATTTCAGTAATCATTTTGATGGAACATTTTTGCTAAATGTAGAAAAGAAGCAAATGACTCAACTGAAGAAATGCCCACCATGAGTGTTAGTTACAATCTAGATAGCGGGAAGAAAACATTCTAGAGAGGGTACTTGTCATCTTGTCTTGTATTCTTGTATTTCATGGCTGCAAAAAAAAAAAAAAAAAAAAAAAGAACATGACACCAAATTGAGTGAAAGTTGATGAATGATGAGTTAGGGCGATTTATCACATGAATGAAGCCAGTGAAAGGCCGACTAACTGAACTAGCCTTTAGCTGAGTTTTAATATTTCTTAAGTGGTTCCAGTCTTTTCTGTTGGCAGTCTTTTGACTTGCTGTGGGATCGAGAGCGTGTTGTTCTATTACCTTTGTTTAAAAAAATATAACTAAAATGATTTGAAATGGTCTCATGTTTTAAGAAAGCTTAAAGAATTTGGTTTACCTAGCAAATTAGGATCAAGAAGCATATTGCAATTCAGATATCTCAGTGAGAGGAAGCAAAAATCACTAACTTCTTGACCTGAATTATCCTCTGATTCAGAACTTTGAGTAGGGCCTGGGTTTGAGAAATTGCTGCACTCTCTTTAAACACATCTAATTAATTAAAAGCCTTCCCCTGCTTGGAAAGTTGTCCTAATGCCCCTTCCTATAAAGTTGGCCACCTGAAGAGACATTTGTAGATGTGGCTTAAAAGAGTAATGTGACCCTTGGGTTTCGCACTATAAACACAGCTGTAAATTGAGATATTTAGATCATTTAATAACACATGCCCAGTAGGAATTTGGGGAAAGGCCCACATTATGGACATTGCCCTCTGTTCTCCTATTGCACGTGCAGACAATATGACTGGCTTGTTAATAAAACTTTGATGCATTTTTTTTTTGCAAGAAAACATGTAGGGAAGGCTCATCCACATTTTGAACTTGCTAAAGCGGTAGGCACCTCTCAGGGGCCAGGCACAGTGGGCTTTGGAGGGAGTTGTTTTCCCCCTCTTATTTGAAGTTGATGACGCTGTTGTGTCCTTCAGGTGTTCCTGGTACCAGAGAGCTGAAGTAATGAGAAGGCATCATGGAGGCCCAGTCCCACAGCTCCCTGACCACTGAGAAGAAAAAAGTTGAGAATTCTGTAGTAAAATGCTCCACTCGAACAGATGTCAGTGAGAAAGCGGTGGCCTCCAGCACTACTTCCAATGGTAAGCAGCCTCGGGGATTACCAGCAGCCAACCCTACCGTCATTTTTATGTTCTCTGCATTCCTTGTGAATTGAGTATCTGCACCTGGACCAGTGTTTGTTCTAGAAGGGGCTAAAGAAAGCAGATGGGATTGAAGTGTGTGTGTGGGGGAGGGGGGAGTACAGGATGGGCAGCCTTTTGTAATCTCTATTTTGGCACCAAAACAATACGTTTTCTTTCTAATTTTCTAATTTGAGATGTATATGTGATGGGTTGTTTATCATAGAAAGTTCCTGTTTGGGCATTTTGGAAATCATCTTGATTGGTCTGGCAGGAGTTCCGAATCCTTTTCATTTCACATGGAAAAGCCTACACTAGTCAAAAAAAGTTATTAGTTATTACAGAAGACACAAAAGTTGCCTCGTCAAAATTAGTGACAGGATTCCTTTACCCCCAACTCTTAAGTAGTCCGCTTTAAAGGAGTTTAGAAGTTAATGGTTGAGCCTCAAGGTAACATTAATATCTGAGATACAGGTTTTGCTGTTGGCTTATAAAAATTTAATTTACCTAATTTGTGTTCAGAGATAGCATAGAGTTAGTTCACTGTTTCTACATGCTATATTAATATTTTAAGCAAAGTGTTCAGAGGCATTTCAAGTCAAGCGTGGAGCATTGAGAATGAATTCCAGAGGCCCTCCTGGAAATAACAGACTGTACAGGTCAATAGTAACCTTCGCTTTCTTTCCCTGCTTTTCCACCTTGGAGGCTGTTACTACCTTTGCAGTTCGTAGAGTTAATAGCTACCCTGGCCTCCCCGAATTGCACGCTGCTGCTCTTCCACATGCCCTGGTTGGCCTGCTCTCCCTTTCCTGGACACTGCGTATCTGGGCACACTGATTGGCATGAGCTGACCTGCTACCTCCCTCTCAGTGGGCATGTTTTATTTATTCCTAGAAAGATTTTACTAGGTTGATTTACAACATTTTTGACATACAATTGGGGAGTCAGAATCGTAGACTCCAGGGGCGGAAATCTAGTAAAAACACCGCACCTTCCTGTCCTGACTGTGGCACGGCCTGAGCTGGCACACCAAGGAGCTTGCCCCTGCTCTCTGTGCCCATCCTCATCCGTGGTGAGTAAGTGCTACTCAGGTGTCCTTCGCACACGTCACCAGTGTGCACTGCTGGCTTGACTGGGTGAGGGGAGGGGCTGGCTGGCCGGTGTTAAACCTGCTGGCTAGTGAGTCCTGTTTAGAATGGATCCTTAGGGAGATATATTGATGTCTTCATTAAGATAATGAATTTGCTTTACAAATACATGAAAATATATCTGTACTTCTCCCTTTATTTTTGGTGTTTCAAGTTAGAACTGGAGCTTATTTTAATTGAGCCCGGTATTGGCATTATTCTTCCAATGTAGTTATAAAAAATCACGTGACTTGTTTTTTTTCCCCCTAGAATTTTTAAAAGTTAGACAAATCTATTATTTCAGAAGTAGAATCAGTCCATGCAGTGTTGCTTATTTGGTAAATTTAATAGTACTTTTATAGGAATAAGCACTGTCTGCGTATTCTGCTTTATGGGAAACATGGACTTTTGGTTATCTTTATAGCTGATGTGAGTGAGTGTGAAAGTGCATTGAGTGTGAATGTGCATGAGGGTGTGTGGATGTGTGTGAGAGAACAGGTGAGAAGGGAGGAGTGTGAGTAGGGAGGGGACGTGGTGGTATGGGCAGCTCCTACAAACCACTGTCCTTCCTGTGAATCAGCAGAGGAACAGCAGCGGTCTGCTCTCGTGAAGGTGCTGCGGCTTCTGCCACTCCCGCACCCACACACATGCTCAGAACGTGTTTGGTGCTCCTGCCGTGGTCTTCAGCCACGCTGACCAGGGGTTGCCATTATGAACCCCTTTAGGGTGACTAGGAACAGAATTAACCCAGCAGTCCTGGGGCAGCCAGGAAGCCACTCAAGAGCATTCGCCAAAGAAGGAGCAGTTATGTTTTACAAAGTGAGTCCGATAGTCTGAAATAACCACAGAACTGACTTCTGAATCACATGCCACTGGCTTCCCCGTTGATCAGCCTGTGCCCTTGAAGCACACATGGCCTTCTAAAGGGGTGTAAAACCTATCCCTGTTGGGGGCAAACGCTCATTAGTCATGTTTGCAGGGCGCTTACATCAATGACAGCTGTCCTAGAAATCCTGGTAATTCTCGCCATTTTTCCAGTGTTCCTGTTTCTTCTAAAGGATTTACTGCTTTTTATATTGGGATGACATAAAGACCCAATCTAAATAAGAGAAAAATAGCTTTGTTTTTAAGCATGAATTGAAACCCTACTGGAAGGTTAAAAGAAAACCAGCAAAAAAAATTTAGTGATGGGAAAAGTAAAATAAAGGAATATAAACCTCTTTCTCGGTGATTGTGAAATGCTAGTAATTGTAATGATCTTTAGGTAAGCAATGCTAGTAACTGTAATGACCTTTTAAACAAAGTCCTGTGCAGGTTTCATCTAACTAGTTCGGTCTCTTTACTGCTCAAGCGTCATGCTCATGGGATGGGATGGCCCGGCCTTTTCTTTGTTCTGCAAGCTTCTGTCTAGTTGCACGCTTTCCTCTGCACTCAGAAGTGATCACACAGCTAGTATGTGGGCTTTGGTCCTGTGCCCCATTGGGTTTTAGAGCTCATGGGTGGGGACTTTCAAAGGTTGACACTCTGTGTGTGTGCTGGCTGGTGGCTGCCATTGCCATGGTCATTGGTCCATCCATCTGTTTTGTCTCTGTTGCCTCCCTTTCTTTCTCTTTTTTCCTCCAAACATTTCAGAAGTGCTTGGATTCCTGTAATAAGATTATTCACAGAAAGGAAATTAAAATATTTTGGATCCTATAGTAGGTCGTACTGGTTGCTAGTTTCCAGGAGGTTCTTATGCTTCCTTTACAAAGCTCTGAGATTCAGGAATTTATAAATGAACAATTAAAAATGCACCAAGAACCAAGCAAATGTATTACATGAATTTTCTCTCCTGTCCAAAATTTCATGATTAAAGTACAGCAAACAAACATATTTGTTATTGGTGCTGTTAGGTTGACTTAATTAACTTCCCAGCCATTATTGTGCTGCAGTTTGTACCTGATTGTGAGCTTTCCAGCCAAACATGCACATTCCAATGCATGTCCTTACAGATCTGTTTTCTTTCTTTTCTCAACTAAGTATCTGCTCTAGAATAACATTCATACAGAGTTTTGTTTAAGCACACACAACGAAAAGGTATGGTTCAAAAACCTTGAACAGCATTTTAAGTAAGCATTTGCCTCTTAACACTGAACTTTAAAATAACACAAATTAAAAACTATGTTCTAAGTCTTCTATGGAAAAAAAAGAAGACAAATTTGGTTTTTGTATATAAAGCATTTAGTACTCTTTACTCAGAAACCAAAATGTGTGATTCATGTGCCATAGTTAGGTTTTAAGCTTTACTGTTATTTATTAAGCATAAATGACAAAAGAGAAGACATTTGATTTTCTGGATATTTGTTCAGTACAATAGTGATTAAGTGATCATTTTTGGAATCGGTGTCTTTTACGTATAAAATGTGCACTAAGATATTTAGTGTTATTGTTTACTTAAAAAAATCTGGTAATATCCTAATATTATAAGTTAAAAGCCCTAATAATCTGTTTGTTTCTGGTATTGATTTCTAAGCTACATGTTGTGTTTTATAAGTTATAAAAGTTTTTTAATATGGATCTTTCAATGTTTTGAACATTCTCATTATCCTATAAAATTTTCTTCAATGACTTGTAAATGTTGACTTTTCAGTTTGAAGTGTTTTGTCTCATTTTTGGCCTATGGATATATTTTGAAGGAGCAAGCTGATATTTTTTATTTAAAATTGTGCTTAGTCAGTAGCATTCAGAATGTCAACAAGACAGCTATAATTTTTTTTAACTACAGAGTGGTATTCAGTTAACAGAACAACAGTTATTTCGTATAAGTGCATCAGAGACAATTGAAGATGAAAAAACGACCATCCCCATATATAACTAATTTGTTCTGGGCACCAGTACAGAACCTGGTTTAAATTTCCATGCCAATTTACAACCCCCATACTGTACCAGGCAAGGTTAGTGGCTATTGAAAATACCACCAGGACAGAGCTATCTAAAGACACATTTGGTAGTGTGTTAACTGTACAAGAAAAGATACTGTACAGTTTGCAAACAAATCTTACACAGCCTTACATGTCAGTGTTTTTCTTTAAAAGGAGTGAATGAGTACAGGGGGGTTAAATGCTTTATAGACAAGAAAAAAAAAAACTGCACCAGACCCAACTTAGTCATGGTCATCATCTTCTTCATCTTCATCTTCCTCCTCCTCCTCCTTGTCCTTTTTCTTGCTTTTTTCAGCCTTGATGACTCCTTTTTTTTTGCTGCATCAGGCTCTCTTTTAACTCGATATGCAGCAGGCTCCTTTCCGAATTTTTCCTTCAGCTTAGCCGCCTTCTTTCCACTGGCTGCTTCTTACCTGCAGCAGTGGGATTCCACATCTCTCCCAGCTTCTTTGCAGCATCACCAGTGGACAGGCCGCGATGCTCTCCTTTGATTTTTGGGTGATACTCGGAACAAAACAAGAAAACGGCCGAAGGAGGCTTCTGGATTACATTGGGATCCATGAACTTCTTTTTTGTTTCCCCTTTAGGGAATATACATTTTCATTTCTTTCGTAACAGGCCTTGTCCTCCTTTGCTGTGTTGTCTTCACATTTTCCTCTGTCTCTGAGCACTTCTTAGAAAACTGTCAGAAGTTGACTGGAGCATCTGGGGGCTGCTTCTTGTGCTCCTTCTGGCGAGTTTGCACAAAGAAAGCGTATGATGACATTTTGCCTCCTGGCTTTTTAGGGCCTCCTTTGCCCATGTTTAATTACCTTTTCTCAGCGAGCACAGAGTTGGCCAGTGCCCGGCTCGCACTCGCCTGGGCGCTGTCTCTATGGAGCTCAATGTACTGCAATGGCTGTGAGAGCTGGAGCCGGACGCAGCCTCCTCACTCTCTCCACTCTGTCTCATATTTGTTATTTGTGATTCCTCTGCTTTAAAAAGGAAAGAAGGAAAATAATAATAAACACCTGTAGGCCATGGTCTTGGAGATCTTTTATCAGACCTGATAGTTATTGGGAACTTATCAACTTAAAGTGATAGACAGCTGAAATGATTATACTAATGGTGGTGCAATATGAAACCAAAATTGATAGATTATTAATAACAGAGAGGAAGTTCCCTGTTCACTTTGATTCTTTCAAAAAGAAGGGCTTGATTTTTCTCTGCTTAAAATTTTCTTTTTTAATCCTCACCTGAGGATACATTTTCATTGATTTTGAGAGAGAGAGAGAGAGAGAGAGAGAGAGAGAGAGAGAAACAATGTGAAAGAGAAACATTGATTGGCTGCCTCCCACATGCATTCCGACCAGGGATTGAATCTGCAATTTAGGAATGTGCCCTGATTGGGATTGAACCCGCAAGCTTTTGGTTACGGGATGACACCCCGATCAATTGAACCACCTGGCCAGGGGCTTTTTTTGAGGTTTTCAAGGGGAAAGTGGTATGAATGGTCTGTAAGCAATAAAGAGATACTTTATTTTCCCCCTTGAACTTACGATTTGTTTTTAAACTGCCCAACACATCGTTGTTAATCGTGATGGTGATTTCTGTTGGCCTCCAGGCTGGGAGTAAGAAGGCTTAGTTCTGTGCATTTCATACCATATAGACAGTAGGTTGTGAGTTTTTGGTTTCTTGTCCCTTTAGGTGTTCAACCCTTTTTTTCTTGCCACAGCCCATTTCCTGGCGTGTGACAGTTGGATGGAAAGGACTGTCAGATAAAATAGGTTTCACTCTGTAGGGTCCTGGTGAGGGGCACCCACAGGCTTTGATGTCAGAAAGCTGTGGATTGAGTTCTGGCAACACCAAGGATTAGCCCTGTGAGCGCGGGGAAATGAACTTCTCGCAGTCTCAGTTTCTTCATCTACTTACCAAGGTAAATAGTTCGGCCCACTTCGTAAGCTCCCGGAAGATTATGTGAGGCAATCAATGCCTGTACCGTTCTAACAGCACCTCCCATGGTAAGATCTTAGCAAATGTCAGCCATTGTTCTTAGGAGAAATTGTGTGGATAAGTTAAATGTTATGAATCCAAACAAAAGGATTATTTTTTTATTTATTTTTGAAAATACACATTGGTTTTCAAATTAAGGAGAAATGTTTGGCAAAATCAGTTTTGAATTTGCTGGACTCTGAAACATAGTTCAAGATGTTTCACAGATTCCAAATGTGACCAGATCTGCACGTCTTATGAGATGTATCAAAGTTTCTCTACCTTCTGAGTGCCTTTTTTAAGCCAGGAAATAGGGAAGATAATTTTCAGAGAATTTATTTTGATTTTTTTAACCTTCAAAACTAATGTTGATTATAGGTCTTTGCATTAGAAACAGCCCACGCATGTCCCTTGTCTTGATTATTTTTCTTGATTATTTAAACTGTTTCCCTTCAGGTCAGCGATACCCATTTACAGAGTGGTTGTGCTGGATTAAAGTTAGATTTTATTCTTTTAAGAAGAGATTTAACATTTTAAACCAATTAACTAATAACGAATAATCTGCTTCTCCTCAAAATCTTGCTCTCTTGAGCTCCAAACTCACATGTCCCTGAACCCCGGCAACCTCTGTATTCTTATTTTGGCTGAGTATATCGCCTTTTCTGTGGTCACCCAGGCTTGAAACCGCACAGTCACCTTTGACCCCTTCCTCTCATGCTTCCCATGTACGAACCAGTTTTGAGGTCCTGGTAGATTTTCCTCTGTAATTACTCACCCATGTGTCCCTTAAGGACGGCTACTGCACTGTGCTATTTAAAACCTTACTACCTCATTCTTAGACAATTATGGTAAAGCAACCTTTATATCCCAGCAATTTTCAACCTTTTTCATCTCATGGCACACATACACTAATTACTAAAATTCCCTGGCACACCAAAAATATATTCTTTGTTGATCTGACCGTGGATTTTGATTCACCGGATGGCTGTTGTTCTGTTGGCTATTGTCATTTTTTTATTTGACAATCTAAGGGAAAAGAGGTCAGTGCCCCTGACTAAATAGTCAGGTATTGCATGTTGTAAGAATTCTTGCAGCTCAACGGTGCTCTCCAGTCACCTTGCGTTTGTTCTCTCCTATTCTCTTTCATCGCATTTGCCCCTGCCATATGCATCTTTTTACTATTCTGCTTATGCCACACCCCTTCTCTAGAACCTTCAGTGATTCCCAGCTACTTCCGGAATCTGACCCCAGTCTGACTTTGCAGTTTGATACGCTGCCACTACAACGTCCCATCCATAACCTATTTTTTGCTAACTTGTGGGGCTCTTTGCCTTTGTTCATATTGTTCCTACAGAGAACAAGTGTTTTTCCTAAGATCAGTGCATGTTTAAATTATTCTCAGATGTAACTATGTCCTCAATCTCTTTTTCTCCATACAGTTTTGGGTCCTTTTGGGACTTACCTAATAACACTTGATTTTTTTTTTGGTATTTTATTTTTAATTCTAATTACTAGATTATATTTTAGAGAAGTTTTAAGTTTATAGAAAAAACGAGCAGACAGTATAAGGTTCCTATGTACCCTTCTCCTCATCCCCACACCATTTTCTCTATTCTGAATGTTTTGCATTAGTGTGGTACATTTTTATAATTGATGAACTAATATTGATACACCATTATTAACTTAAGTCTGTAGTTTTCATTAGGGTTCACTCCTTGCGTTGTACATTCTATGGGTTTGACCAATATATAATGTCATGTAGCTACCATTACACTATCATACAGAATAGTTTCACTGCCCTAAAAATTCCCTGTGCTTCATTTATTCATCTCCCTCTCTCTACCCCATAATACTTAATTTTTTCATTTTAGTTAGAATTTTTGGAGAGTAGCACTTGGTTTCTTTTTTCCTCATGCCAATCCCCACCTCCCATTCAGTGTTTTGTGCTGGGAGGTTCTCAGCAGACACTGAATAAGCCTGCCAGAACTTTACTCGGCTCAGTGTAGTCAAGGGCCATGTGGAGCACAGCGGAAGTGTTAATGTTCATGCCAAGGTTTGAATTTTAGCTCTACTGCTTAATTGCTGTGTGGTCTTGGGCTAATTACTTAACATCTTTGAGGCTGGTAGAGTGAGTACCCAAACCTGCTAGCTAGTATTAGTAACTAGGGGCCCACTGCATGAATTCATGCACCTTGAAAGGAACTGTGGGTTGAGAGGCTGTGGTGGGCACAGGTGCTTGTCTTGGCCCATCCTCTGCACCCCTGCCCGGCCCCTGGTCCCCTGTCTGCTGGCAGTCTTGCTCCCACCACGGCTCCCACTTGCTGATGGCCGCTGACAGCATGGAGCAATTGGGGCCAGTGCCAGCAGCAGGTGGGAGTGGCAGTTGCTGCCCCGATCTTCCCTCAGGAGCAGGGGGAGGTGGAGAAACCCTCAGCGGCGATTGGGCTGACAGCCACCACTCGCACCCGCTGACGGCCCCAAGCAATCGGGACCGGCGCCAGGTGCCAGCAGCGGGTGTGAGTGGCGGCTCTGGCGCCAGCTGTGGGTGCGAGTGGGGCTGGCGCTGGCAGTGAGTGCAAGTGGCAGCTCTGGGGCTGGCAGCGTGTGCAAGCGGGGCCATCACCAGCAGCAGATGCAAGAGGTGGCTGCTGGCCCCGATCTTCCCTCAGGAGCAGGGGGAGGTGGAGAAACCCTCAGCGGCGATTGGGCTGACAGCCACCACTCGCACCCGCTGACGGCCCCAAGCAATCGGGACCGGCGCCAGGTGCCAGCAGCGGGTGTGAGTGGCGGCTCTGGCGCCAGCTGTGGGTGCGAGTGGGGCTGGCGCTGGCAGTGAGTGCAAGTGGCAGCTCTGGGGCTGGCAGCGTGTGCAAGCGGGGCCATCACCAGCAGCAGATGCAAGAGGTGGCTGCTGGCCCCGATTGCCCCTCAGGAGCAGGGGGAGGTGGAGAAGCCCTGAAGGGCAACCGGGGCCGGCAGCCACCACTCGCACCCACTGATGGTGCCGAGCAATCTTGGCCAGTGTCAGGCACCAGCAGCGGGTGCGAGTGCCGGGTGGGATCGCAGTGCATGGGAGCAAAGAATTTTCAGTAACTACCAGAGGCTGGACCCGATGACAGTGACCGGTGTCCCACCTTGGTCTGGTACCCTCACTCACCTGCTCCACCATCCCGCCATGGCCAATGCCCGCCATGTTCCACACGCGCCCCCTGGTGGTCAGCACACATCATAGTGTCTGGTTGTTCCGCTGTTCGGTCTATTTGCATATTAGCCTTTTATTATATAGAATAGTAATAATGTCTACTGGATATAATTTGGTAGGATTTAATTCACTGATACGTTAAATCTCACTCCTTTTGGTACAATATCATTTGTTAATAATCTATAAGTGGTTAAGCTGCAATCTGAGAGAATTAGTGAGGTTGGCTAATGGTCCTTAACATGTGGTGGTCACCAGGGTATAGCTTAACAGGCAAGTTGATAATAGGAGCTGGGGTCAGGAAATAGTACTTCAAACCACTAGTCCTGAAATTGGCATGAGTTTAGATTTAACGATTCAGTTACTTTTAGGGTGTACTTCCCATTCATTGTAGTTTCAGGTTGAAGTCAGTCATTCTTAAGGCTCCTTTTTTTCTCTTGTATATAGCTATTGTGTTTTTACTCTAAAAAAAACTTGTTGGGTGCTCAGATAAATCAGGAAAAAATAGATATTCCCAAACTTTATTTTCTGATTTTTTTTTGTTAATCCTCACCTGAGGATATTTTTCCATTAATTTTTAGAGAGAGTGGAAGGGAGGGGGAGAGACAGGGAGAGAGAGAGACATTTATGTGAGGGAGGCCCATTTGATTAGTTGCCTCCAGCTGCCCAACCGGGGCAGGGGATTGAGCCTGCACCTGATTTACAAGGTGTAAATCAGTGTCAGGCAGCGGGTTCGAGATTCTTGATCAGAACTGAACCCATGACCCTTCAGTCTGAGGACGGACACTCTCTTCACTGAGCCAAACCGGCCAGGGCTGTGTCCCAAACTTTGGAGTAAAAAGAAGCCGCAGTATGATGTGTTCTGTTTGTGGAAAGTTTCTGGGTTGCCCTTCATTACTTGTGATCATGTGATGTGGGTAATTCATATTTCCAGAAACAAACTGGTCAGAATCAGAAATAGCAACTGCAGAGTGGAAGCCCCGGGGGCAAAATGGTGCTTGTGGGAGGAGTCTCCCCAGGGAGACTTCCATCCTTGCACCACTTTGAGCCCCAAGTTGGGAGAGAGAGAGAGAGAGAGAGAGAGAGAGAGAGAGAGAGAGAGAACTTGCTTTAACAGGCAGCTCACACCCTGGGAGGCTCGAGTATGTGCGGGCAGCACTGGCAAACATGAGGGTCCCAGGCAGAGGAGAAGGCGAGGTGAGGATGAAAGTAAAAACCTTCTCATCTTGTTTACATGGAAATCTTTCCAAGTAGATCAGTTGTAATTTTTATTTATTTAAAAAGAATTACAAACAACATAATTTATTCTTTTTGGTGTAGAGCTCTATGAGTTTTGACAAATCCAAGAAGGCATGTAACCACCACCGCAATCAAACAGAATAGTTTCCAGCACCTCTAAAATTTCAACAAATACTTATTTTTTAAACTCGGTATGGTAATACATGAAGTATGAGTCTCCAGTAATATTAGAAAGCATTAGAACTACAGTTAGTATCTGACAGTATTTGACTTTGAGTTTTTAAAAAATTCATGGTGTTTTAGGTCTTCTTAGAAGAACTTACTTGTTTTCCCCCCTTTCTATTTAAATAGCTCCTGTTGCATTCATTGCAACTAAAATATACTTGAACACTGCTCGGAAATATATAACCTAGTGTCTGCCAGTCTGAATCTTTTTTGTGTCCAATCAACGTATTGTTTCCTTTTAGGTCAATTTAAAATGCCATTTTATACTTAAAAGTACAAGGCAGCCATATTAATGAGGGCTATTTTTGTTACTGTTTTGCTAGTATGAATTAATTGCACAAGAGGTAGGAATCAGAACATTTAATGCAGCTTAACCTAGAGGAAAGATATCAAAGGTTTTAAATATTCCTTCCTTTTTTTTTTTATAACATTCTTTTCCCCTTTACTTTTATAGATAGGACTTCATTTCAGGTAAGGGGACATTTATATATAAAAGTTATTCCTAGTCTGACTTAGGCTGCTGTTTTTTCCTTTCTTGCCTTTCCCCCCCTTTCTTTGACTCTTCTCTCTTCTATTTTTTTTTCCCCTTTAGTGCTAGAAAGTTGAGTTCCATCCCAATTATTAAATCTTAGGAGACCATTCCCACATGGTTCTGTAAATGGTAGCTTCATCCCGCGTTCTTTCATCTCTTCCCCTGCTCTCTGGCTTGACAGTTGAAAAGGTCTGACTGTGCCACACAATGGTTTGATTGGTTTCTCTGGGGGAGACTTTCCCTGCCTCATCATTCGCCAGGCAGGTGGACCAGAAAGTCTCTTGATTCTTTTGTTGCCTCTCAAAGTCCGAGGTCTTTGACTGAATAAATCCGCCGTCATGGGATAATTTGCTAAAAGGGGACTGAAAGATGTGAGAGAAAAGCCTCACGACTTGGGTGCTGCATTAATGAAATAACTGGGCCTTGGAGTTTGCAATTGAAAAATCACCAGGAATGCAATGGGTGGAGTCGGGCTTCTTTTATTTCCCATAATAAACTTTTAGTTCTGTCATTTAAAGCGTGCGTCTCCCTTTGCTCACCGGCAGGCCTGCGTGTGTTTGCGTTTGTACCCATGTTTTAAGGGGACAGCCCTGTCCAGCGGAATGCTGTTTGGGCGCTGTATCTAGTTAGTCATTAGATTATTACTAGTGGATGGAAGGAATTCCATATGACAGGACTAAGGTTGAGTTAACACAGGACGAAAAGTAATTTACAGATAGGCTGTCCCCAGCCATCTTTGTAGCCCCTGATAAGGTTTCATTTCAGAATGGATAGGCGACATTTCCACTTACCGGCCCATTCTGAGACACCTGTGATAACAGCTTCTGGATCCTAATTGAAATTGGTTTCAAAATGGATTTTCACTTTTCTCTGTCTGTGGAAAATATTGAATAGGCTCAGAGCTGCCACAGAGAACCCTGGGCCTTGGAAAATGGAGCGGGAAGCTAGGATCATCTTTCATAACAGTGTCGATGATATGACAGTTTTGTTATCTGTCTTATTAATGAAATCATTGATCACCTGATGAGGAAGATAATAAACTACGTTTCACCAGTGTTCACAAAGCTCATTTAGATTCGCATTACAAATAAGGAGGGGGAGAACCTAAACACCAATAGAACTAAAGTAGTGAAGGTCAATTAAAACTTTTCATTCTCAAAGTGACCATTTCAGACCAGAACATTCTGGGTTATTGCAGTCTAAGTATTTTAAAATTATGGAAGCCAACGTTATATTCAAGGAACTATCTTTTTTTTTGGCCATGTGGGCTAACTAGCATTTTTAGTAAAGACTCATTAAGTGAATCAGAAGGAGAAGGGGAAGTTCTGAACTGTATAAGTGCTTTGTCTTGGGGAGAATGGGAAAAAAAATACCCACAGATGCTCTCTTCCCGCCCGTGGGGAAGGGATCTGGGGCTTGCCCTGGTAGGAATGGGGGTGGGGAGTGGGTAAGGAAGACCAAACGGAAAGAAAAGTAGCATGTTGTCTATTCCTCTCTTAAAGTGCTCTGGGAATCCTAGTAAGAACGGAATTGGGTTTGGATTTAAAGAGGTGGCTCTATTGTTTGGTGTCGGCTGCTCTGGAATGCGCTCTCTGTTGCTCTCCAAGGAGAGAAAGAGATGCTGATGACCTCTCATGTTTCATGGTGAGTTGTATTCCTAGGTGTTTCTCTATTCTCAGTGCCAGCAAGGATCAGTCCAGTCCCATCTGAGCTTTAAAGAGGAGCTGTGATCAAAGGCTCTAATGATGTCACTGATCTCTGGTGATTGATTAGGACCATAAGTTCTGGAGAATTCTGCCTTTTCTTATAACGTCAGATTCATTGGTGTCTACCATTAGGGTAACTAACTCTTAATCCACAAAATTACAAAAATAAACGGTATACAAAATACTATATTTTTTCATCTGGATCTGTGTCTATTTTTAAGTTTATTGGAGCCATGCCTGCATTTTATAAGCAACCTTTCTCTTTAAGTATGTTGCAAAGAAATAGAATTTTTTATATAAATGGGTTAAGCATTTTGGAATTCTACATAAAAATTGGGACAATGTACAGCAGTGAAAGCATTTACATTATTTCCAAAACAGTTTAATCATATACAGGTAGTTATGCATTAGGTAATCTTTAGATGGATTTAAATGCTTTATTACCTTGGAAATTTATGACTTTAGAACTTTAAAAACCCTTTCGATTATTTTTATGGAACTTTTTAACATTTTCCCTTTGCCATTCAAAAGTAAAAACAAACGTGTTCTCTAACAAGAGGTGGCAAATCCTCCAACTGGGGAAGATGCACCTTGGAAGGAAATAATAAAAAACAGGAGAGAGCAAGGGATCTCTTTCTGGAAGCACTCTTGATGCGCTGTAGCTATTGGCTCACATCCGCCTAGAGTAGGGATTGATTGCAGAGGCATCGGAGCAAATTCTGTTTTGGAAGGCACATAGCCCAAGAAAGAAAAGTTGAATGGAAGATGGAGAAGGTAAACTATTATATAGTTATTGTTACCTTCTAGGGTTTGCTGTTGGTTGTCAAAGATTATTGCTTCAGTCTTGCTTATAGCTAATTCTTTTCACAGAAAACTTCATTTTGAGAAAGGCCCTCTGAGTAGAACTGATAAATGCGTTTATAGTGTAGGGTGAGTATCTAAAAGGAGGAGATCATGCAAATGAGCCTTTGAGAGAAGATGGTGAGGCAATTATGAATACTCAGCTTTAATGGATGTCAAAGACTCTCCTTTCTCAGAATATTTTTGTTCTATTGGCAGTGATAAGAAAAATAATCCCCGGCCCTTGCCTATAACTGAAAAAGAACTTCCAGAAAGAATACAACAATGTCATGGTTAAAATAATGGAACTTCCAGTAAGGAAAACATTTTCGAATATTCAGTTGAAGATTTCTTCCAAGCATTTAAACACTAGAAAACACACAGTGGCCCATTTCACATTAAGTTAAAGTCAAATTTGTCTTAAAAAAACTAATGTTTCTAGGCTTGTTTTCAAATGCTGGCAAGTTTCAGAGCAGTAGAAAAATTCCTCTCCTATAAATGTTGACAGCAGTTCCGGTGGAGGCTAACAATGTTTTATAAATAGAGTTTACTTAGCAAAAACCATATGTATGCCTAGTGAAATAACCTCACATTTATTTATGTTTTGATTTATAGGAAACATGTGCCCCTTGACAAAGCCTTTGGGCTCTTTTCCGCAATTAAAAGGAATCATGCTTGAAAAAAATAGCTACCATCTTAATGGGAAACTTTTTCACATAAATTCAAAGCATTTTCTTTGATCAGTTTCACACACATTGAGAATATTTTCATCTACAGTTTGACTCAAAAAATGGGGTGAATTGAAAAAAAATGATGCTTATAAATATATTCTCTCAAACATGTATCAGCATATATAACATATTGGTTGAAAATTGGGGGATCCAAGGATTAAAAAGGCTCAGTACTTAATATGAGAGAGGCCGTACGCAGTTTTGCAGCAGGACAGTTTCTATTGTTGCTTGTGACTAGTGCTGGTGTAGCATGAGGCCATATTCCTGTTTGGATTGCTGGTGGTTATTTTTCTTTAATTTAGACTGAAGAGGGGGGACATGTCCTATATGTACCTGTTGCTAAGCCTTCATCTGGCTATCTTGAAAAAATCTATACCTTGATTCTCTTTCCAACAACAACAGATAATAAAAAAAGAGAGATAAGAAGGTTTTTTGCAAATCTCTCTTTCCCTTTTTCTTTGTTTTTTAGAAGAAAAAATTCAGTTAAAAGTAACAGCCTTTTGCTTATTACTCTTTCAAAAAGTTTAAGGTTGGGAGAAAGTTGTTGGAAAGAAAAATCCTTTCTTACTTTAAGAAAGAAGTGGTTATATTAGCTGGGACCAGACTACAAAATATTGTTTTGTCACTATTCTAGACTAGACCAGTGGTCTTCACACTCCTGGCTGGTCGGGGGTGGGGGTGGATCCAGGGGCAGGGAGCCAGTCATTGTTTAAATATAGAAACTTCATAATACATGGGTAAATTAGTGATACAAGTACACATCTTACATATATGTGCTAGTATAATTTTATACCTTGTTTTAATGTTTTAGGGGATAGCTCTTTTTATTTTTAAATATGAGTAAGAGATATGTGCTTAAAAAACAAGAGTTACATTTTTATAGACAATCTTCCTCATGAAGGTGATGTTAGTTTCTAAGCTTTAGAACAGCCTGGCTCCTGCCTCCACAAAGTCAGGAACAAGTATCTTTTTTTTTTTAAACTAAAAATTTTTCAGTTACAGTTGACATTTAATATTATATTAGTTTTAGGTGTTCAGCGCAGTGGTTAGACATTTATATACCTTACAAAGTGATGCTCCCAATAAGTCTAGTACTCATCTGGCACTATACATAGTTATTATAATATTATTGACTATATTCTTCATGCTGTATTTTACATCCCTGTGGCTATTTTGTAACTACTACCACTTTGTTTTTTTTGTTAATCCTCACCCAAGGATATTTTTTCCATCAATGTTTTTTTAGAGAATGGAAGGGACCGGAGAAAGAGAGAGAAAGAAACAGAGAAACAAAGAACTTATGTACTTATATGCATAGCCTTTTGGGGAAAGGGGGGGAAATGGGAGATATCTGTAATACTATCAATAATAAAAAAAATATGTTTAAAAATGAAAAAAGAAAAGAACATCGATGTGAAAGACACACATCAATTGGTTGCCTCCCCCACACACCCTGACCAGGGCTGGGTATCGAACCTGCAACTCAAGTACATCTCCTTGACTGTGACTTGAACTCGTGACCCTTTGGTGCACAGGTCAATGCTCAATCCACTGAGCAACACAGGCCAGGGCCCAATTTGTATTTTTTAATTCATCTTTGTTCCCTTAGCCCTCCAAACCCCTTCCCATCTGGCAACTACCAGTTCAGGAACAAGTACCATTGTACGCGGTGGCAGCTACCTCAAGCCCAACATGGCAGCTAAGAGCAATGAACCATCTTGTTCAGTAGCAATTCAGGAACCCTTGCGTTTCATGGATAGGTTTAGAAAATGGGCCAACCCCTTGAAATGATTTTATGCAGTGCTTTATGGGCATGTGCCTATTCCCTCTTTGTTCAGATTCTTAAATAGGTTCATGACTTAGTATTTGCCAGAGCCACTGGTGTATGGATAGGTTTTGGAGCTCTAACTTTCTTCAGGAAAATATTGATTGAAGATTAGAATGGCTCTCTGAAGGAATGAGTATCTATGAGAAGAGCACCTCTCAGTGATTAGGGACCATGAAACTGAATCTTTCTCATACAAAATGTGATGTGGTAACCACAGATGTGACCCAGCTTACTTTATAGAAGCTGCACATTAAGGATTCCAAAGATTCTGCTTGCATCTTACTTTATCTCTTTGAATGAAGAACTTGGGTTGATTTAAAGAGCTCTTCCCATCTTCCCCTCAAAAGCTGGCTCCATAACATTCACTTTAATTTCCCTAGGAATTTAGAAGAACATAAAATGACAGGAAAGATGTCAGCTAATAAGAGGAGCTTGAAAGGGATGAGTTAATGTAACTAAGTTTAGAAGGAAATCCACAATTTTCTGTAAAAGAGCTGTGGTATATTTACATATGGAATACTATGCAGCAGTAAAAAAGAAGGACCTCTTACCTGTTGAAACACCATGGAGGGACCTGGAGAGTATTATGCTAAGCAAAATAAGCCAGTGAGAGAAAGACAAGTATCACATGATCTCACTCACATATGGAATCTAATGAACAAAATAAACTGATGAACAAAATAGGTCCAGAGACATAGAAGCATGGAACAGACTGCGGAATCCCAGAGAAGGCTGAGGAGGGAGGGTGGTTGGGAAGAGATTAACCAAAGAACTTGTATGCATATATGCATAACCCGTGGACACAGACAATAGGGTGTGAAGGCCTGGGGTAGGGGGGCCGGAGCAGGCTAGAAGAGGTCAATGGGGTAAAAGGGGACATACGTAATACTTTCAACAATCAAGATTTAAAAAAATAATCCTATGTCACATGTATATATCTATCTTTGGTTAAAAACTACTGAAGATTTTGTTTAGGCCAAAATGTGGTCTTACATTGTTAAGTCAAAAACATTCCAGGTGTCTGGCTGGTGCGGCTCAGTGATTGAGTGTCAACCCATGAACCAAGAGGTCACCGGTTCTATTCCCTCCAGCCAGTCTGTTGATGTTTCTCTCCCATTGATGTTTCTAACTCTCTCTCATTCTTCCTTCCTCTCTCTCTGAAAATCAATAAAAACATCCTATATAATAAAAGGTTAGTATGCAAATTGTCCCCTCGACCAGGAGTTTGACCAGGGGGCGGGGCTGGCCAGCCCGCGGCCCCTCCCCCCAGTGGGCCTGGCCCGATCGGGGCGGGCTGACTGGACCCTACTCATGCACGAATTCGTGCACCGGGCCTCTAGTTTATATATAGTTTTTTATTTTAAACATTCCAAGTATTTTGGAGGGCAGTCTGTAGCTGTCCATTTCAGGTGCAAATGCAGGAAGGGTTTTTGCCCAATTTTGACTAAATTGCTGATAATTACAGGTAGTTGCCACAAAAACAATAGATCTGTTGAAATCTGGGATGTGTGTGTCCTTGATTTGGACCTGGTGTCACACATCGCCAACCTAACTTCTGCACTTATCTCCTCGGAGTACATGGGCATAGTCTGTGTTTGGGAGTGCTAGGGGCATTTTGACATTTGTGTGACTAACTCTTCCCAGACCATGGCCCTCTTTTAAATTTCTTCAACATCCTCATAGAGTGCTCTGCATAGTTTTCTGTTTGGCATCTGGTTTGATGTAGTTATATTTCATCACAGCTTCACTGAGAGCTTTTGCAAATTTCTTTGATGCTAATTTAGTTGCTTTAAACTCTTTGGAGGGGAAAAAAGAAACAAAACCAGGAGTACAATAAACTTTGATTACCAGATTCCTAAACACTGAACCGCTCAAGTAACCCGTACTTATCATTAGTTTTTGAGAATGGAATTTATAGGAGGAACCTGGGAAGCATTGTTACTGTTGCTGTTCAGATACAGAGGAAAGGGTGCAGAGCCAGAGGCCAGAAAACCCTTGTGGATTTGGATGAATGCTGCACTTCCCAGGACATCTTGAGAAGAGGCTGTAAGTTTTAAGCAAGATGAGGTGGTTCATTTTGCAGAAATTTTTAAAATAATGCCATTTAGAAAGCATTTCAGTGAAAATGGAACCTAAAGGAATACAAGGAATGAAGTGCACTTCTTCCGTAACCAGCTATCTAGACAGCCTACTCCCCATAGTATGAAACTTTAGAACTACCTATATTATCTCAGCTTTTTTTTATTCTTTATTTTTTTAAGTGATATGTGCTCATTGAGAGATCAAAAAATGCATAAAGAAAAGCCTGAACATGTCCAGGAATCTCACCTCCTAGTGTTAACCTTTGTTAAGATTTTGTTATATATTTAGTTTTTCTCTCCATTTTCTTGCCTACATGTTTAGGTACCCATATGGTGAGAGCATTTTCCATATCATGTACCACTCTTCTCCAACTTCATTTTAATGGAAATGTCCAATCCTCTATCATTGGACATTTATGTTTTTCTTTTCTTTTTCCAATTGTAAATAAGGATGTGATGAAAATCGAAAAACTAAACAAAACCAAAACCAAAACACCTTTATGCCTAAAAGAAATCTTACCAAATTAGCTCCAAGAAATGAAGTAACTTATAGTTCCATGAGATGTTTATGAGTGTTCATTTCCAGGGATACTTGTCAACATTAGTGATATATTTTGAAGAAAATATGATAGGTGAAAACTTTATCTCGTTTTTAAAATTTTTAATCGAAATCCTATATAATAAAAGCCTAATATGCTAAGTGTGCGGTCGTCTGGTAGTCCATTCAACCAATCAAAGTGTAATATGCTAATGATATGCTAAGGCTGCTCAACTGCTCGCTATGACGAACACTGACCACCAGGGGGCAGAAAGTTGACCGGTCGACCAGTTGCCATGACGTGCACTGACCACCAGGGGGCAGATGCTTCGACCAGTAGGTTAGCTTGCTGCTGGGGTCCGGCCCATCGGGACTGAGTGAGACAGGCCGGACATGCCCTGGAACCCTTCCACGGGCCCTCCCTGGCTAGCCAACCTCCCACATCCCTCCCTGGCTTCGATCATGCACCAGTATGGTCCCTTGGCCAGGCCTGTGCCCTCTCGCAAGCAATCCGGCTGAGGGCCCCCGAGTGCATGAATTTCGTGCACCGGGCCTCTAGTATACTACAGAAAAAGTGCACATAACATATGTGAACAGCTTGATGAATTTTCCTAAAGTGAACACATCATGTAAACAGCAGCCTGATCAAGAAGAAAGCACTACCAGTGCCTGGAAAGGCCCTCTCATTCCCTAGCCAGTTACTCCCTCCTGTTCCAGGGCTTGCTCTGTTCATGCTACTACCAATGGGCATTTGGTGGCTTCCAGTGTTGGCTGTTAACCACCCAACATTGATGATAATTCCTAATAGTTTTAGCTGATGATAATCCCTAATCGTTTTCCCAGGTGGTTGTACAGATTTACTCCTCATTCTTGTCAACACTAGGTCCTTTCTATTATTTAATTCCGGTTTTAATTTGTCCTTGATGACTAAGTGTATTAAACATCTTTTTAGATATTGATTGATCATTTGGACATACTCCTTCGTGAGATATCTGTTGAAGTCTTTATTTTTTTATTTTTGAATTTTTTTTTTTGTTAATCCTTACCTGAGGATATTTTTTCCATTGATTTTTAGACAGAGTGGAAGGGAGGGAAAAAGACAGAGAGAGACATTTGAGTATGGGCTAGGGATCGAGCTTGCAACCGAGGTATATGCCCTTGACAGGAATCAAACCTGGGACCCTTCAGTCCCAGGGTAGACGATCCAGCCACTGAGCAAAAACTGCTAGGGCAATTTATTTTGATTTTTAATGACAGAAACAAAAAAGATCTAAAACCACAGTTTCTGGAAAGAACCACTTGTTCTTGCTTGTTTTGTACCTCTCTTGGGCCTCAAACTTGGTCTCCCTTTGGGCTTGTGTTTTAGAGCAGGCTCTCTGATCCATCCTTGTTGATGACAGGTTTGTCCAAGGGGGTATTCAGAAGAGTACCTTGTGGGCATGGGGTGATTGTAGGTATAAACTTTGACAAAAGACTTGACCTTTGACCTCTCGACAATTTCTTCTTTGGGGGATAGGAGTCAATCCTAGCCACCAGATCATGGCTGTGGGTATCTGAGGGGCCATTATCAATGTTCTCCAGGACGACCCCTTTGCGACCGGCTGGGACCAGCACCACCTTCTAGGGTTTCATAAACTTGCCAATTTTAACAGCACCCACTTGAGCTTAAGCAGAAAAGGAAAGAACCATACTTCCTCTAACCTTTCACACCAGGGAAAAGGTGATCTCTGAAGTCTTTTTTTTTAAATTTATCTCTATATATATATACTAGAAGACTGGTGCACGAAATTCGTGCATGGGTGGGGCGGGGGCATCCCTCAGCCCGGCCTGCACCCTCTTGCAATCTGGGACCCCTCAGGGGATACCCAACTGCCGGTTTAGGCCCGATCCCGCAGGGATCCCTGTGGGATCGGGCCTAAACCGGCAGTCGGACATCCCTCTCGCAATCCGGGACCGCTGTCTCCTAACCACTAGCCTGCCTGCCTGATGGTCCCTAACTACTTGCCTGCCTGCCTGATCACCCCTAACCACTCACCTGCCTGCCCGAGCACCTCTAACTGCTCTCCTGCCTGCCTGATCGCCTCTAACCACTCACCTGCCAGCCTGATCGCCCCTAACTGCCTCTGCCTGCCTGCTTGATTGCCCCTAACCACTCACCTGCCTGCCTGATCACCCATAACCATTCTGCCTGCCTGCCTGATCGCCCCTAACTGCCTCTGCCTCGGCCCCAGCCGCAGGGGTTTCGTCCAGAAGAACGTCCGGAATGATGTCCAGAAGGTCATTCCTCTGTCTGGTCTGATTAGCATATTACACTTTTATTATATATATAGTTAATCCTCACCCAATGATATTTTTTTCCATTGATTTTTAGAGAGAGTGGAAGGGAGGAAAGGGGAGAGAGAGAGAGAGAGAGAGAGAGAGAGAGAGAGAGAGAGAGAGAGAGAGAGAGAGAGAGAGAGAGAGAGAGAGAGAGAGAGAGAGAGAGAGAGAAAGAAAGGGAAGGAGGAAGAGAGAAACATTGATGTGAGAGACAGATCAATTGGCAATTGGTTGCCTCCCACACTTTGCCCCAACTGGGGTCAAATGATTGTTTATTAGTTCTGTCACTGATTTGCCATGATACCTATGTTATTGTGATTTATAAGAAATATGTAATTGGTCATTTAGATGTCCAAAATATGTTTCTCATATATATATTTGGTCTTCCTCCATAATTCCTGGCTCACAGCTCCCAAAACTCTTGGAATTTCCTAAGTATTGAGTGATAAAGTTCTTTTGTTATGTTAATAAAGTGACTTTTGGAAAGCCCCTAAGGATGGGGGAGCTAGTTGCCAATGGAGCCAACCATTTGATTAGAGGGTTGGAACTTTCAACTCCACTCCAGACCTGAGGGTTGGGGTGGGGAGGGTAGGCAGCGAAATCCCCAAGGCCCAGTGATTTAATCAGTTATGCCTTTGCAATGAAGCCTCCATAGAACCCAAAGGACAGGGTCCCCAGAGCCTGCTGGTTGGTGAGCATGTGGGGAGAGTGGCCCACCGGATAGGGCAAGGAAGCTCTGTACCCTTTCCCCATACCTTATCCTATGCATCTCTTCCATCTGACTGTTCCTCAGTTACAGCCTTTTACAGTAAATCTGTGCTCTAGTAAGTAAAATGTTTCTCTGACTTAGGAGATGCTCTAGCAAATTAATTGAACCCGAAGATGGGGATCTGGGAACCCCTAGTATAGGTAACAACCTGGATTTGCCACTGGTGTCTGAAGGGGGGAGGGGGCAGTCGAACCCTTAACCTGTGCCACCTGATGCTATCTCTGGGTAGACAGAGTCAGAATTAAGTTAAATTCTCATGCACCCTGCTGACTTATGGAGAATTGTTTGTTTTATGTGTAGGACCCTCCCCCCAACATCAGAACTTGAGTCTCAGAACACCAAAAAGAATGCCTATTTCTGATACTGCCCTGCCTGCATATATTTTATAGCTTCTTTTTCTGAACTATTTTATTCTATTGACCTGTCTGTTCTTTAGCCAGTACCATCCTCTACCAGATGTTTTAAACCTACACATTTTATCTGATGGTACACATTATCGTTTATGATTCTTCCATTTTAAATGCCCCTTGGCTCTTTTTTCAGTTTTTGTCTTCTAGGTGAACTTTAGGAACATCCTTCTGGAATTCTGTTGTTTATGAATTCATTTATATGTAGTAAAAGCATAAAAACATGGGTGGATAACATCAGTTTCAGTAATAGTGTTTGCCTACGGAGGGTAGTAGGAAAAGATTAAGATGGGCGAGGGTTCACATGCACTTGTACCATGTTCATTAAAGAGAAATATGGCACAATTTAATGTGTTAAGTCTGGATGGTGGGTATCTCAATGTCGTTTATATTATTCTCTGACATCAGTCACGATTAAAAGATGCCACTTCGGAATTTTGTTTGGAATTGTATTCAGCCAGCTTAACCAGGCTGTGTGTTGTAATTACATTGGCTATAAGAAACAGTCTCAGTTGTTTTCTGCTGCATTCTCACAAAGTTACTCTCTTCCCAGACATACATCAAAGTACACACAAATGCACACTCACTCTAGTGTCCTGCGTTCATATTCAGAAGTGATTTTTTTTTAAAAAATCTGTCACTTATAAGAAAACATGTAGGAAATAACAATGGGGAGACCTAACAGGTGTTTGCTTTATTTTCACCTTTTATACTTTAACATGTTCTGGAAGCAATTTAGTTTTTCTTTTGTCTTATCTGTCTTGAATTGAAAGGTTTAGGTACATCAGTAAGTACTTGGGTTCATGTAAATACTGCTTGTATTCTCTCAGGAAAAACACTCTGGCCTGGTTTCTCTGCATTTTTATTAAGTCTCAGCAGCTGCTCTCCATGTTCTTGGATAGTGGTGTCTTTTCTACTGAAATAATCAAAATGCAAGCGTCAAGAATTAGGAGTGGTTATTTGTTTATTGTTGTTGTTATTGGAAGGCCATTGATGGCAACAGAAATGGCCAAAGGAATATTGGCACTCTTTTTTTTAATATTTAAAACTTTTTAAATTGATTTTAGAGATAGAGAAAAAGGTACAGGGATAGAGAGAAACATTGACAAGAGAAAAACATCATTGATCTGACTGGCTGCCTACTGCACACCCCCTGCTGAGGATTGAGCCCAAAAGCTAGGCATGTGCCCTGACTGGGAATTGAACCTTGACCTCTTGGCTCCTACATCAATGCTCAACTACTGTGCCACACTGGCTGGGTGGCGCTCTTGTTGTTGATCTTAAGTTACCTTCACCTTGGGATAACCTTAGTTGAGTAATGACTTGGAAGTGCTGGATTTAAGTTGATTCTGGTTTTGGCCAAATTAAAGAGAGAGGTCTGAGAAGGATATGGTATTGGATCTGTGTGTGTCATGTACTGTAATGCAGTGGTTCTCAACCTTCTGGCTCTTTAAATACAGTTCCTCATGTTGTGACCCAACCATAAAATTATTTTCGTTGCTACTTCATAATTGTAATGTTGCTACTGTTATGAATCGTAATGTAAATATCTGATATGCAGGATGGTCTTAGGCGACCCCTGTGAAAGGGTCGTTCAACCGCCAAAGGGGTCGTGACCCACAGGTTTAGAACTGCTGCTGTAATGCATGAGTATCAAGTAGAACTCATAAAGATAAAATAATCACAAACGACTTTAAGAACTCCAAGTAGCAGAACACACATCCCTTTGAAGATTGGAAGTGTTGCCATCAAAGGTGTAATTCTATTAGTTTCTTAAGCCTCAACTTCATACACTTGAAATCATGCCCACAATCTACTGCCTAAAGCTTTTGGAAATAATTGAGACATTTGTTTATTTACTAAATTTCAGATCATCCAGCATTTTGCTGGCCTTTTGTCTGGGAAAATACACATTCACCATAGCAAAGCCAATAAGTACAGAAAATTTGCCAGCCCACAGAGAAATTCGAACTTCCTTCTTTTCCCACAGGTGTGTCTTGGAGAAATTATGCATACAATAGAACTTTTCATGTCTAGACTCTTCCCAGGAGATTTCTGTCTATTAAGAATCTTTTCTTTTTTCTTAAGCATACTCAAATGGAACAAAGCTTAGGAAAAGATTGGGGACAGAATGCAGGAAAAGGATATATAGAAAACCCTGAATCATTATACTTTTTCCAACTCTTTGCATCCAAATCCATGCCATTAGAAGTCTAAGGTTCACCCGGCTGACATGACTCAGTGGTTCAGCATCAACCTATGAACCAGGAGGTCACAGTTCAATTACGGTTAAGTCATATAACCAGGTCGTGGGCTCAATCCCCAGTGTGGGGCATTTAAAAGGCAGCCGATCAATGATTCTCTCTTATCATTGATGTTTCTTTTTTATTTTTTATTTTTTTTTTAATTTGTTTTTTTATTAAATCTTTATTGTTCAGGTTACATTTGTTCCTCTTTTTTCCCCCCCATAACTCCCCT
>NW_005357999.1:871650-874457 GCF_000412655.1 Myotis brandtii | reverse complement strand
CTCTCTCTCTCCCTCTCCCTCCCTCTCTGAAATCTCTCTCTCTCTCTCTCTCTCTCTCTCTCTATATATATATATATATATGGTACCTTTTTACTGATGTGCTGCCCATAGTCAACAAATACTACTGAGACTCTGCTAAATGTCAGACACTGTATCTGATTCAGAAGATTAATTAATGTGGGGCCTGCTTTAAAGATACTTGCAATGGATGAGTAAACCCAAATTGCAGTACACTTGTTAAGTGCAGTATCATAGAAGAGGTAACACTTGAGTTAGACCTTTTTCTTTAAACCTACTTTTTAAAAATAATACATTTTTATTGATTTCAGAGAGGGAGAGAGAGATAGGAACATCAGTGATGAGAGAGAATCATTGATTGGCTGCCTCCTGCATGCCCTCTACTGTGGATTGAGCCTATAACCGGGCATGTGCCCTGACCTGACTAGGAATTGAACATTACCTTCTGGTTCATAGGTTGACACTCAACCACTGAGCCACACTGGCTGGACTTGAGTTAGATATTTTATTTTATTTTTATTTTTTTAAAAAAATATATTTTATTGATTTTTTACAGAGAGGAAGGGAGAATAGAGAGTTAGAAACATCGATGAGAGAGAAACATTGACCAGCTGCCTCCTGCACACCCCCTACTGGGGATGTGCACGCAACCTAGGTACATGTCCTTGACCGGAATCGAACCTGGGACCTTTCAGTCCGCAGGCCGGACGCTCTATCCACTGAGCCAAACTGGTCAGGGCGAGTTAGATATTTTAAATGTAAATGTTTAAAGCAGAGCTGACAGGAGTTGGGACTTGGGTCTGGAGAATAAGATAAAAGAGAAAGGCATTCCAGGTAGAGGGAGCAGCATAAGCAGAGATTTGGATGTAGGGACATGGTTGGTGATTTGAGGAAAGCATGGGTTGGGAATAGGGAGGGTTGTGATTGAAAATGTGACTGGAAAGACATATTGAGACCATATGGTGGAGGCCTGTGAATGCAAAGCTAAAGAGTTAGGGCTTCATCATCAAGGTGAGTGGAAAGAGGGCAGTGACAGTATATCCTCTGCTTAAAAACTGCCTTTGTCTCGGTGGAAAGAATGACCTGGAGTGGAGAGGATGGAAGCAGAGGAGAGGAGACATAGAAACCCTCAGAAGTGCTGGAAGACTCATAGCACCCCAGGCATCCTCAGCACCATATGACTGACTACCTGCCCTGTGCAGCCCGCAGGACCAACTAGGCAATTTCTGCTTCCTAGTGTTAACGTAGGTAGCTAGATATTTATAAAGGAAGGGAGCAGAGGAAAGCTGACGTTATTAAGAATAATTAACTAGGAAGTATAAGTCTGCTTACTAGGAAGTTGCAGCATTCATAGGTACCCAGGGGATGGAAGCATCCCCCATGTAAGGAGCAGCTCACCCTCCAGCACCAGATTGAGGTGGGGGTGGTGGAAGCAGTAGAAGCCAAGACGGTGCAGGGGGAGGTGCTTCTATGAGGAATGTGGAATAGGAGCCATGATGGCCACCATCAAGGCCTGTTGGTCTAGTCTGGGAAGAGGATGGGATTGGATAAGGGACACAGAACCCCAGAAGATCTAGGAAATAGATTGGCTAGGGGTTGGACCCATCAGAAGCCGGGAACGCTTGGGAAGTTGATTAGTTAGATTGAAGAAGCACCTTCCCAAGCCTGAGATAATAGAATCTGAGCCTAACAAAGAAAAGGCCCCTTTTCTCTCTCACACTGGTAGCATGCACTTGTTCCCTTGATTCTTGTGTTTTCTCTCCAACGCAACCATGTGGCCTTAGCGGCCATGTGGCTACTTCAAGCAGGCTCCAAGCTGAGCCTGGGTATTGGAGACGACTGGAACTGGACTAGGTTTTGAAATGGACTAAACTTTGGCATAGCATAGGATCTTTGGACAATGGCCCTATTTCTGGTCTTGGTGAAGACTATTTCCCATAGTTGGGATGGATGGAAATGAACACTGGGAACCCAGGGGCAGCCTTACATTTCCACCCCAGTGAACTAAACCTCATCCTCCCACGCGTAAGTCTCTGAGTCTCCCGAAATGCTTTTCTCTTGATTCTGAAAGGACCACTCTTCCACCGGCAACACTGGTTCTCTTCTTCTTTCTTATATATTAACAATGATGCAGTCACCGCTTTGAGGATTTTGATGTACGGACAAATACACATGTAAAATTCTAGAAATTGCTTCCTTGATAAAGAGGTGCGTGAGGATGAACATTAAGGCATCTTTGTTTCCTTTGGTGAAATTAGGTTCAGTGTTTGTTAATTCAGTAGTCATGACCATCTTATTAAACCCAATGAAGCATCTTGTGGACAGCTTGGACGTCTGGGAAAGGGGGTTAGGAGCTAAAGAAAGAGTTGTTCTAGTTGAGGGGTGCTTTCAACCTGTGCCGTACGATCCCCTCACTGTTGCTATGGCCCAGAATTCATGTTTGGTTTTTCAGAGAAATTCATTGTGCTTATTCTGAGATGTCATTCTGTTCACCACAAATCATAGCCTGCCAGAACTGAATGGGGTCATCTGTATTAAAAACACATATTATAGATAAGGAAACTGAGGCTTAGAGAAGGGATTTTCTAGTCCATAGTTGGAACTCAAGCCGGACTATCCTCAGGCTCCTGTTTTCCTGGCCTCCTTACACTCAGAGCAGGTAGGAGGGAGTGGGGCCATGGAAGGGGTGGTGTTACATTTTTCTGTCTTGAATCAAAGATCAAGCATTGGCATATTTTGTAGTAAGTGACAAATGATCATTTCTGTTGGGTAAAGTTTCATTGCTAATC
>NW_005357999.1:793520-871522 GCF_000412655.1 Myotis brandtii | reverse complement strand
ATATATATATATATCTATATATATAAAAGCCCAATATGCAAAGTGTCCCCTTGGGAGTTTGACCGGCCGCTATGACGTGCGCTGACCACAGGGGGCGGTGCAGAACAAAGGAAGGCCCTGGCGGGGGAAGGGAGGCCTTGGCTGGTGGCTGGCGGCCGGCAGCGGGCAGCCGGCCATGGCTAGGGACCCTACCCGTGCACGAATTTCATGCACTGGGCCTCTAGTATATATATTTGTATAAATGCTGAGCACATGTCTCTGTTTTTGTATCCTTACAAAGCATACATGCTTTTCCTCTCTAAAATCTGTGTTCTTTTTTTTGCCATTGGATGGGAAACTGAAACATGTAATTCCGTCTTAACACAACAAACTGAAAAAGGACTACTTTGAAATACAAATGAGAGTGTCTGGAAGCACTTTATAAGGCACTAAAAAAATGGAGTATAGAGCAGTTATAACATACAGTATTGCTGGTGGCCAGGCTTTGCCAAGCTTTGGGTCTCAGAATGACGAACTTGCTCTGTCCTATAGCTGTGGCAATAACATTTTCTGCCTCATGTCTAGCAAGTTTTGGACACGTGTTATTTCATAAATATTAGTTAATTCTAAAATGCTCATTGTTGTCTTTCAAATCCTAGAGTGTGTAGACCTGGGAGTTCTTCTATCCTCCTAGGAATGGTTCATGTATTTATGCCTTTTAATCCCACCTTGTGTCTCAAGACTGGTTCATCTTGAACGAATCCAGATATAAATGAATGGTGGTCCCCCCCTCCCCCCGAAAGGTCTGGAATGAATGAGGTTTTTCTATTTTGAGATTTGCCCACAATGCCTAAGAAGTCATGAGAGAGCCAGAACAAGACTAAAAGCCTGAACCTCCTCTCACAACCAAAATGGCCCGACCAGTTGGTCCAGTAAGAGACACATTCTTTCAGACACAAAAAAATGGTTCTTGTCATCTTTATTTTAAAACTAGAGGCCCAGTGCACGAAATCATGCATGGGTGGGGTCCGGTCGGCCGGCCAGCCCCGAGTCAGGGCTGATCAGGCTGGGCCAGCCAGCCCCGCCCCCTGGTTGAACTCCCGGTACCTGGTAGAGGGGGCAATTTGCATATTAGTCTTTCATTATATAAGATTATATAATTCACCACTCTGTCAACATCACTTTTTATGTCTACCACACTGCCTTAACGGAGACAGATTATTTTAAAAAACACAACTGCAATTAATAACATTTAATTGGCTAGCAGTTTTCAGAAACCAATGTTGCAGATAGAAAACTTAGGACTAGTGAAATGCTAACTGAAAATCTTTTGGGAACAACGCTTCTTGGGACAGAGCTGCTTTTGAATTAGGGGAGGTTTTCCAATCCATTCCGTTCCCCTCTTATTCTAAGTTGGTGGCCCTCCCAGAGGAGGCAGGAGGATCCTGAAATGGTAACCAATTAGCTGTAGTACAAACCAGGGCCTTGCTGGGGGTGGGCATTACACAGACAGTGCCTCGGCTTTGGGATCTAGCTCCCTGACTGGGAAATGCCTAGATGCCCCCAGAAGCCTCTGCCCCTTTCAAATGTCCTCCCCTCTCCCCCAGGTGAAGTAAAGAGTCAGTGCCCCACAAAGATGAGATGGGAGCAAATACAGATGGAAATGGGTCCTTGGAAAGAAACTTCTAATGAATGTGGCTCCATGTCTTACATTCATTACCATGGTTGTTGCCAGCATAGAACAACATGTGTTAGTTCAGCTCCTCCCTCCCCACCCTTCTCTTTTTGTTTTTGCGAGAGGAGTATTTTTTTTTAGTGGTTAAGAACACTAATATACAGATATCCGCCACCCTCCATCCCCCATGAGGTGGAGGAATCTTGATAGAACCATCACCTGCTAGAAGTGGGAAGTCTTGTAGATTTTAGAGTCCATCCCGTTTTTAATGTACAAAAACGATGGTAAGAGCCCTGAAAAGTGCTGCCACAACCACTGCTAAGAAGGAAAGAAGCCTTTGCCAGGCCGCCCATTCCATTCAGACAGTTACCATTAGTAGAATATTCTTTGTATGTGGCAAAGCTCTACCTCCCCATAATTTCAACACTATCTACCCCCATTGCCTTCAGAAGCACTTTAAGTAATGTGTGTGGAAAGATTCTCTCGCCTTCTGGATTCACACAAGGTAGAGCAACTCCCCCCCGCCCCCCTCTTACTTGCAAATCTATAATAATAAAAGCGTAATGTGCTAATTAGACCGGACCACCTTCCGGACAAAGACGGGGCTGTGAGAGAAGCCTGGGTCCCGGGTGCCAGAGGGAAGCCAGTGCCGGCAGCCGGGGAAGGAAGGTCTACTCTTGCACAAATTTCGTGCATCAGGCCTCTAATATTTGAATAAGGCCCCAAGACCTCCTTCCTTCCTTTTCGTTTGTTTCTTGTTCTGGAATGGCTGTGAACACGCATCTCGGCCCGAACACGCATCTCAGTGTGATAGTACATAGTACACGAGGGCGGCGCTGCTCTCGTTACTGCGGGAGATTGAAGTAGGCTTGGGGCAGCGAGACCTCACACTCACAACTGATCCACTCTTCGCGAGGTAAAAATGCGAGCGTAGGTATTCGTTCACGTCTATGCTAAGTCATATTTCTGCCACTCTTGTCCTGACAATGACTTGAGTGTTATTTGTTTGGCCCTAAATAAACTCATGCAGTTGTGACTATGGAAACAGAACTGACTGAGATGTCAGGAGGAGAAGCACGCTGGGCCTCACCTGCCCGGCTGGCCCTCTGCCTGTTTGGCGGGACAGTGGACTTGAAGCGGGGGGAGCAGTAGTTGTCCCCCCTCCCCAGTCTGCCCGCGTTGTGTGCTGAGGAAAATTAGAATTCCAAGGTGCTTTCTGTAAACTTATTAGAATTAGGTATCTTGCTTGTTGCCTCCTATTTATCTTGCATACTAATGTCTATATATTAACAATGGAAAATTTTCATCTGCTCCAAAGCAGGCTAGTGGCCTGAAAATCATTTTCAGAAATGTTAGAAATGTTAGTAACTCAACTTTGTGGTGAATAGTGAAAACCACATCTAACATTTAGACCAAGTTGTACATTTTCAAAGGACTGGCGCTTCTTGCATGTCTCACGGGCTATTTCTAACTCAGTTCTTTGTCTTTGCAGTGTATGCTTTTGTTTTTGGTTATTGGCTGACTGCTATATAGAGGCCATCCATAGTAAACATAGGGGAGAAAAATGCTTTCTCATTCTAGTTGGCAGTGAGATTGTCCCCAGTCTTTTCCGGAGTCAAAAACAAACAATAACAACAACAACTTTATGAAAGAGGTTTGAGAATTTTAAGCTGTACATTTTTGAAGACATTGATTGTGTTTCATCTGATTGTGTCTGAACTGTCATGGTCTCTGGTTTTCTATGCAGAAGACTTAATTTGCCTATGGTGTGTGTGTGTGTGTGTGTGTGTGTGTGTGTGTGTGTGTATCTGTGTATGTGTGGCATGTCTTAAGGGGGTATCAAAGTTAGACCAGAGAAATATACTGATTTTTAAGATTTTTAAAGATTTAGATACTACAGTCTTGATATTGTTAAAGAGACCACAGCCATTTGCCTAGAAGGCCATGATTCCAAGTGTTGCCAAACCACCATGAGATGAGGTAGAGGATCTTTGGAGAACAAACAAAACTTGTCCTGGCCTGTGAGCACAGTAATGCTATCCTCCCACATCCCCGAGTCACAACCCCTAGGATCGGCTCTGCAACTGATGTCTCAGGGCAGCTACTCAGATGGGAAATGGAATTGGCAGAAATCTCAGCCCAGGTCTTGGTCCTGGCCTGTGCGCGCCTGCCTGCTTCCAGGAGTCCAGCCTCAGCTCCCGGCTGTGCGCTCTGAGGCCTCTCTCCTGGCCCTTCCTCCCCTTGCCCCACATTCCCCATCACGTTTTTCTTTATTTTTTCTTCTTCAAAGAACATCTTGCTCTACACAGTTATTTTCCTTCATGTTTGCCTGTTTACTTTCTGTCTCTTCACCAGGATCTAAGAACCAAGAGCCTCTCCTGTCTCCGTCACTCGGAACCTCTGCTTGGAACAGAGGCCAACACAGTGTGGGACTCGATAAATATGTGTAGATCTGAAAATGATCATCAGCCATGGCTGGAGGGATTTAGGAGACTTTTCACTCCTTTTAGAAGATAGAGTTCTACAGGTTATGGTGGCTTCTATTTAATTTATGGAGTAGATGTGTGTGCCATATGTTTTGGAAGCTACACCTGTACTTACTAAAATCACTCTACTGTGTTCCCCTCTACATCTTCTCTTTGCCATCTTGGCTGGTTTCCTTGGAAATGCCAGTGTAGGCTTCATGAAGGTCATTTGGAGCAAGAGCATTCTGTGAACACGGAGTGAGTCTTCAGGGGTCCTTACCGTTCTGTAGCACCCGGTCAGACAGCCGTGTTAGTCCGGAATGTGAGGCAGGGGCTCACTTTCATGGCTGGGATGGGGAAGCCTGATATTGCTGTTAGGCCTACGAGTAGAGCTCGCCTCTTGCCAATGGGAACGTTGATGTGGTAAATCTAGAGATGACCAAAGCCCACATTGTTCTCTGTGTACTCAGTGCTCCAGCAGCAGAACATTTATTTTTGCTTTGTTGGGTTCAAGGCTGTCCAGTGGACAAATACTTCTGCTCTCTAGTGAGCTACTAGTTTTAATTTTGGTTGTCTCCCTTGGTTAGTCGGAGGATTGAAATAAGAAAAGGGCTTCCAGAGTAAGATCCCTTCATTCTCCAGAAAGGACCTACATCTCAGCAGAAGAATCTTCCTCACTTGGCTTCACCTTCCTTTGGTGCAGATGAGGTGCAGCCTGTTGATTGGCAGGTTTTTATTGGTGCATTAGCTTAAGCCTAAAAAACGGAGTAATTGTTGCATAACCACTCATTCAGCTGCATAGACATTGGATAGTTGCTGATAGGGTGTGAAGATGATTTTTCTAGTTGAAAGGTCACCTAAACTTTCTGACATTAAAGAGGAACGTGTGGTGGAGAACTGTGGGTATAGGTGGGTTCTACTTCCAGCCAGACTTGGATGTGAGTTCAGATTCTGCCATTGGTAGCAGGGACTATGAAGGCCCGAAGAAAGACACTGTGTAGACCTCAGTTTCCTTATTTGTAAAGTAGGGGTCATAATACTTTCCAGTGGTTGCTATGAGGAGTAATAGAATGACGTACATGGAGTATCTCATTAACTGTCAACTCCATGTTCAATCCCCTTTTTTTGGAAAATGTTTCTCTGGCTTCTTTCCATTTTTGTTCCAGTGTTGCCAATCAATATTAATAGATTGGTAAAATAGATTTCTTCATTTTTTTTCTTTTCTCCAATTCTCCCTCCCCTTCTATTCTTTTTTTCTCCCTCAATTAGAAAGATCCAACATTTTCTGACATCTCATGAGACATGAAACCACCTCTAGGATGATCTCTTATCAAATCTAGAAAACCAGGAGTCTTCAGAGGGAAATTGGAATCTTCGTGTCAGAAGCAACATTGTCTTCATCAGATTCCTAAGTTGGAGCAAAGATGAAACTATAGTGTTAACTTGGATTGACAAAGGTCAATTTGTATAAATCAAATCTTTACTGCTTTTAGTTCAATTGCTTTGAACTAAATGTGACAAACCACTATGTGTTTGATCAAACCACTATGTGCCAAATTAGTAAAGCACAATATTGACCACAACTGCTTTGGTCAATGCTTTTGTGTAACATACTTTTTTGGTTGTCCCCTTTAAACATAGACTTTTAAAAGGTTTTACACGGGAGGTACATCTCCTGTAAGGAAATGTTGATTAAGATTCTTTTGTAGGAAAATATTTAATCTCTTATATAATTGACTTTCCCTTTCCCTCCACAATTTTTGAAGCTTATTTAACGCTTTGAGAATTGTTAGCTAAAGGTGGAAGAGCTGACTGACAACTATGCGTCCTCACCAGTTCTTGCTGAAAGAGATGTACAGTGTGTCTACATTTAGGTATAGATCCTTTTAAAAATATATTCCTTAACTTTTCAGGATGAGGAAAATATCTTCAATCATAATTGCATAAATGGAGGCAGCATTGTTTTCTGAAACATCTTGGGGACCTGCCTTATCCATACGTGTGCTATTTTGTATTACTAAGGATGAGACGCCACTTCTGCTTTTCTGACCATTAATTTTTGTGTTTACCTTTGTTTAGCTTACTAGAGACCCTCCACCTGGACAATCTGGCAATAAAAACCATGTTGGAAAAAAGATGAAAATAGAAATAAATTCAATTACAGCTCTAGCTAGGAAATGACACTGTGTCTGTTCCTTTGGCCTATGTCCTGGAGGAGGAAGACAGCAAACCAGACTTACTTCATGCCTGTTGATGCATCCATCCATCCATCCATCCATCGATTAATTTCTTCAGTAAATATTTTCCAAAAACATCTTGTGTACCAAACACTGTTAAGTACTGAGGAATAAATTACACAATTTCTGCCCTCAGGGAATGTATAGTCTGTGTACACATTGGTGGTGGCATAGACTGCATTGTAGGCAGTGGGGGATAAAAGAAGTGGAATGCATTAGAGACATATTAGATGGAATTTGGCAGGTTTAATAATTTACTAGAACTGTGAGGATGAAGAAGGGAGAATCAAGCATGCTTCCTCATCCTGTAGCTTGGCTTCTTGGGTAGATGGTGGTGCCATCCACTGAGACGGGAACTAGGAGCGGGTCTGGAGACTATTATGGCCTCAGAATCGCAGGTTAAGTTTGAGGCCATCCAGGTGATTGGAACCTTAGAAAAGAGGCCTGGTTGGAAATGTGGATGGTAATTGGGAAGGCACGAGGTCACAGGAGCAGAGCAGGAAGGGATGAATGCAGGCGGTGGGGTACAGTGCGTAATGCACAGATACAGGAAGAAATGTTGACTTTATCAAGGAGCTTGGCTAAATGAGAATGTGGTATATCTTCCTAGAATATTAACCATAAAGTTTGGGCCTGTTCTTTCTAATGGTAAATATTGATGTCTTGTTTCTTTTTATTCTTTCCTAAGTTTTTTTATCTTCACTTTGATGCTGTGCAGGCAAGATTGTGCCTGTGATGAGGTTGATCAGTATAGAGTGATTGTGAGATGGAAGGCTCTTCTGAAAATGATCCACAGGAAAGATCAAGAGTGATTTAAGTTATTTGCCAATTTTGTATTTCTGGAGAAGGAGGGAGGGAATAAGTATATCTGGGGCAGGGGATGGGAGACTTCAGGTATATCTGTTTTATTTCCTTAAAATTATCTGAAGCAAATAATGGGAACATGTTAACATTGCTTAAATCTGGGTTGTATGTAATGTGGATAGCTATCATATCATTTTTAGGACTTTTCTGTACATGCAGCTATTTCATAATTAGAAGTTTTAAAAAAGAAAGAAAAAGAAGATGGGATGTGCATGTGCTGACTACCTATTTAGTTTAGCCCCAGGAATCCATGGAAACCAGACAGGTAATAATCACTAGTAGTAAATTAATAATAAGTAAATGTTCAAAAATAGATAACAAATTAAAAGGGATGGGATTGTCTAGACATCCAAACACCTATCTGTTTTTGGAAACCTGGCCTTTGGTGGAACAGGGCCAGAGCAAATCCATTCTCAGTGGGGTCTTTACTTTTCACTCACCTTTTGCTACCAATAGAATTCCTGAGTAATTGGAGTCAGGAGTTTTTTGTTTTCTCTTGGAGTGGTGATCAAAGGTGTTTCCATCCAAATGAGAGCAGGATGCTGCTCCTCAGGGGTCGCAGACAGGAGAAAAGGGTGAGGGGCACTGTGGGTCTGGGAGATAGAAGCTTCCTCCAGGGATTAAAAAAAACCCTTTTGAATGGGCTTATTGTTTATAAGAACAGCTCCTTAATGGAAAAACAAAAAGGCAAGAGTTCTGTAGCATGCTCTCTGCTTTCCTGTGCTGACCTCACTGCTTATTTGATTTATCAAGTCTTGCTCTGCTCTGTGACCTTTCTCTAACTATTTCTCTAGAGTATCCATTTACTTTATTTAGAAACATAATATTTTTAAAAAGCTGGAGCTAGTCAGAAAACCCTCACCTTTTTGATGTGGCCATTTCCCCATCTTTTGAAACCTTAAACTTTCCGACAGCCACAGTGCTGACTTGCAGAGCCTGAATCTACAAGTCTTTCAGGGCCCTGGCTCCTGCTCCCTGATGGGTGGGTGGTCCTCACATCGGGTGGGGGGGAGGTATGAAGTTGGGGGGATTGAGGTTGGGGGAGGTTGCGCGAGACAGATAGGCTCCTCCCCGGGTCAGTTTATACACAAGTGCCAGAGAATTGGGTGCTGTGCGGTAGAGAAGGGACTGCAAAAGGCGCTCAGCTCACACTGAAGGAGGTGATTGGATTGTGGGGGGAAGCCTGGTGGAGGGGTGGCCCTGGAGTGGGACTGTAAGCATGGCCTGGTGTGGGACCTGAAGAGATGACAGGGAAGGAATAAAGAAGGTGCCTTGGTGTCCCCTCCTCCTTTAATACAGCTGTGAAATGATTCCTGAGCCTTGCTTTGCCACATTAAACATTCTGAATGTACGGTATGCAGTCTTTCTGAGTTTTTTTTAAAAAGTAATTTTTAAATTAGTTTTTTTTTTACATTTGTCATTCTCCCTTTCTTTAGCTCTTTTTTTTTTTTTAACATTTAACGATGCTAAGAGTATAACTATACAGTGTAAAGACCAATAAGTGGGCACAAAACGGTTTCATCACGTTCACATGTTAGCTCTTTAAAATGTTAGCTTGTTTTCTTTTGAATGTTCAACTGTCTGTTGTTCTAGGTATTGTGAGTTCTTCTGTAGTTTCTTGATCTTAAAACTCAGTGGCTACCAAAGGTGTACACAGACCTCTTATTTGGAAAATTGCTTCTAGGAATGTGGAACCGATCGAAGCTTGGAGATGACAATAACAAACATCTTAAAGGGCAGTTTAATCCCTGTTTTTAAAATTTCTTGGCTGGACATTTATTTCTTTTTCTTCTAGAGGAACTTTAGAATCTTGTTATTAAACTTTGCCTCACCCAAGGAAAGCACAACATCAACAAAAGTAATAATATCTCTGTAAATTGTGATTGGAATCACATTAAATGTATTTATTATTTTGGGGCTAATTAACATTTTTATAAAGTACAATTTGCCTGTTATGAAGTATGGTATTGTTTTCAGTGGAAGTGGAATTCTTGGAGTGCCCTGAGGAAAAGAATTTCCTGAGGTCCCCAGGGGAGGATGGGGTGTCATGGAAATCTTTATTGATCATGTAAAATTAAGGGGGCTTTCCTCCAAGCCATCCCGCATGGGAAAAGCCCAACCGTGTCTTCAGCAGGGCCCGAATGAAGGCTACTGCACAGAATTTCTGTTCCATATTGAAGTCCAGTCCAGTCCAGCATCTGGCTAGCTTAGCTTGTGTTCCCAGCTGCAGTCCATGGCCATGCGGCTGCTTAAGACCACATGGCTGTGGAGAGAGAACAAGCAAATGCACGGGTGAGTTCGGGTCATGGAGCAAGAGTGAGCAAGGGAGGGTAAGAGCGAGTAAGAGAGCAGGAGAGAGCAAGAAGAGGGAACTCTGGCTATTTTAATTTTCCAAGATTTCGGGCCCTTGTGGTGGCTCCACCCTTCTAGCTAACGGTTTCTTCCCAGGCTAGACGGACAGGCAAGCCCTTCCCTGTGGCACCCTGACTTCACTGTGTATGCCTCCATCTCCCCTTTGTAGGATCCCTTCCCCCACTGATCTGCAGGGAATGGACCAGTGGTTCCTTGGGGAGCGTGAAGCTCTAACTTCCTGGTGAAGCTGCATGGATGACTATGCTTACAATGTCTGGCCTCCCCTTTGCTCTTTTTCTATTATTAATATTAGTAAACTAGCTAATCACAACGGTAAGAGTATAAATAGTCAGATGGGATTTTTTGTGATTGTCAGAAAGCTTTTTATTTTTAATGTCTCCATATATGTGGCATGTATTTCTTGTGTGTTTACTCTTAGCATGTTTGCAGTTTAATTGGGAGACAGAGGTGGAATGGAAGTGGACATGAGGACCTTGCATCCGGCTGGCCTGGTTTTCATACTGGCTTCGTCATTTGCTACCAGTGTGATTTCGGGCAGGATATGTAATCCTTCTGAGTATCTGTTTTCTCTCCTATAAAATGTAGGTAATAATGCTATCTACTTTTTAGGGTTGTTGTGAAAATTAGATGAGCTAATGTGTTAAGGGCTTACCACCATTTCTGGAAGTTAATATGTGTTTAAAATATCTCTTTTTATTAATTAGTAATTTCTGGTAAATAGAAAAACTATTGATTTCTGGATATTTATTTTCAATTTTATGGCTATATTAAATACTATATTTACTTTAATAATTTTTGTTATATTTAGATTAGACTATAATACTATGTGCCAATAATATTTTCTTTCCCTCCCAATTGCTATATATTTGATCTCCGTGTTCTATCACATCAAACTTCCTTCAAATTCCTAGATAATAGTGATTAATTCTGATGATAACCATATTGGCTGTTACTTTAATAATTTTATTATTATTTTTATCATGTTAAGGAACTATCTTCTGAGGTTGGTACTTTTTCTTTAATCAAAAATGTGTGTTGATTTTTATTGGATAACTTCTCACAGTTTTTTGTTTTTGTGATCTATGACTTTTTTCCCTTGACCTATCGATGATCTTTATGTGTTTTCTATATTTCTCTTTTCTTTAAATTTAGATTACTTAAACTAATCTCCCCAGTGTCCTCTGCCTCTGGCAACCACCAATCTGTTCTCTACCTGTGAGCTTGGTTTGTTTTTATATTCCACATATAAGATAGAGCACAAGGTTTTTGACTTTCTCTGTCTGACTTATTTCACTTAGCATAATGCTCTAGAGATTCACCCATATTATCACAAATGACAAGATCTCATTCTTTTTTTTATGGCTGAATAATATTCTATTATATATATTTCCTTATCCATCATCCATAGATGGACACTTAGATTGTTTGCATATCTTGGCTATTGTAAATAATGCTTCAATGAACATGGGGTACATATATCTTTTTAAGTTAGTGTTCTCATTTTCTTTTGATAAATAACCACAATTCCACAGGTAGAATTGATGAATCTATTTTTAATTTTTTCAGGACCCTCCATATTGTTTTCCATAGTGGCTGCACCAATTTATATTCTCACCAACAGTACATGAGGGTTCCCTTTTCTTTAGTACATTCTTGCCAGCACTTGTGAATTCATGTCTTTTGATAATAGCCATTCTAACAATTGTGAGGTGATAGCTCATTGTAGGTTTGATTTGTATTTCCCTACTGGTTGAGCACCTTTTCATGTACCGATTATCCATCTGTATGTCTTCTTTGGGAAAGTATATTTTCAGAGCCTCTGCCTAATTTTTAATCAGAGTGTTTGTTTTTTTTGCTGTTGAGTTGTATGAATTCTTTCTATATTTCAAAAATTCACCCTTTATCAAATATATGATTTGCAAATATTTTCTCCATTTGGTGGGTTACCTTTTCATTTTGTTGGTGGTTGCCTTCACTGTGCAGTAGCATTTTAGCTTTTTAGAAGCTTGATGCAGTTCATTGAGTGTAGTTGATTTGTTTATTTTTGCTTTTGGTGTCAGATTTAGAAAATCACTGCCAAGACTTTTGTTAAGGAGCTTACCACCTGTGTTTTCTTCTAGGAATTTTATGGCTTCAGGTCTTAGGTTCAAGTCTTTAATCCACTTGGAGCTAATTTCTGTGTATGGTGTAAGATAAGGGCCAAGCTTCTTTCTTTTGCATGTGGCTCTCCACATAGAAATGTTCCCAACACCATTTATTGAAGACTTCCCTTTCTCCAGTGTATGTTCTTAGGTACTTTATCATAACATGACATGACCTTAGCAATGGCCGAGGACATTTAAAGTACCCTTTTCCCAGTAAATCAAGAGCTTCATTGTCTTTCCTGTAATTTAGAGGACCGGCCTTGTGCTGGCCATGAGGGATGCTAATCGGGATGGAAAGGACAGAGTTTAACAAATTCAAACTTGGGTTGGGCAACGTTTACAACCAATATAGTGGTTGAGAGGTTTTCGAAGTGCTATTGGGAGACAGAAGAGAGGACGATCCGTTGTTTCATGGGAGGGTATTGTCAGGGAAAGTTGGTGAGAGGTGCTGAGATTTGACTTTGTTTCCGATACAAGCTTCTGTAGCATAAAGTCCTGGTTCTGATGTGCCAAGTCAATTTAAGGTGGAATTTCATACCCGGGTGGCTGGTGATATGGTTGGGCTTGTTTGATTATTTGCTTAACGCAAGGTGACAGTGAGGCTAAATTCTTAGTCCCTGCTCCAATTAGGTTTTTGCCAGAAGTATACCAGCCAGCTGTCACCGAAATGGCTGCCATCATCCAGAGAGGAGCCAAGCTCGGTGCACCCCAACGGCAGGGAGAAGTCAAGCCCCGACGCTCCAGGGTGTGTGTGTGTAGAGATGGTCAACCCAAGAAAGCATGTCTCAAATTCTGTTACCTGAGTATTTTTTTTAAAAATCACAATCTTTCATCCTGGACACGAATTGCCCCTGTTGCCGGCTGGAGAGCACCACTGCTTGGTCAAAGAGACCACGCCCTTGTGTCCCTGTGGCAGCACATCTGTAACTGCCCCAGATTGCGCAAGACAAGCTGAAGTGCATTCGGGTGGCTGCAGAATGGCATGAATAAAGCATTGTACTTCCCTCGTGCTGCAAGACAGGAGCGCATGTGTAGCATCTGAGAAGTACACAGAAAATGTCTCTGAGCATCCTGCTGTAATTTATTAGGAAAAGATGGCTTCACGTGTGGGGTTCACATTACCACTTTAAAGGCTTCTGAGCATGTTTCTGAATCACCTCTGAGTGGCTGCCAGAAAAGGATGCAGGAGAACACGTATGAGTAATATGGAATGAGAAAGCAGCCAGAGAGATGGAAGCCGTTCTACACTACTTCCCTTGAGTCTGAAAAAAAAATGTGGCTGAATTACAATCAGCATACCACGTGTAGGTTTGAAAATGTGTGGATTCTGATGGCATCAGGAAAACATGGACTGAAGTTCCTCCCAAGGTCATCACCACCACATCAGGGTGGGCTCTGAGGCCCAGGCACTATGGTTAAAAAGCTATCAGTCCAGGCAGAAGAGGGGACCCACGGGACTGGGCAGATGCCTGGTGTGCAGACCTCCCCATCCTGAGGACCTGCATGCCTGGGTGGGTGGGGCTAGCGTCCCCCTTGGAGCATAGTGTGCATTGCAGGGTGCATTTCCTGGATGTGGTCTCTGAGGTGGGCGGATGTTTACTGGCAGTCCCTTGAGATGGGCACGTGTGGAAAGGAGCAGGAGTGGGTGCAGGAAGATGTTGAGGTGCAATGCAGGCCCGACACCAGCTTCAGCCAAACCCACAGGGAGCTCTGCATCTGGTATGGACTGTAAGAGTTGTCCTGAATTGGACTGCGATGGCCAGACCTTCATAACCCCACATAGATCAGTTATCAGGGTGACCTTGAGGAAGGCAGTTCTGTACAGCTCAGGCAGTCCCTGCAGGTGCTGAGTTGAAGGGAATTGGCCGATAGCAGCTAAAGCAACAGGTTGTTCTTTGAAGTGAGGTCTGGATTGAACATCTGGATGTTCACCACAGTATTCAGGGTGTACCTCCAAAATGTATACACAGTTTTGGGGGACACCCTGTGTATTACATGGCTATGTTTGTGTGTTTGTTCATTCCTTCATGGAAGCAATCATCAGCCACAGTGTTCATTGTCCACTTAGTAAAACCAGGCACTCTTCTAGGTCCCGGAGGTAGAGCTTTACACAGACTCGGTTCCTGCCCTGAGGAGCAGGCTTGCCTTCCAGTTGGGAGACAGTTGGGAAACAAGGGGACCTGGTGGGATAGGTGCTCTGACGGTCATAAAAGGACTGAGATGGTGAGTCACTGAGGAGCTAGGAAAGACCAGAAGGCACGTCCATGGGAAGATGTGGGAAGAACATTGCAGACTGAGGGGCTAACAGAGCAGAGGCTTGTAGGGGACATAGGCCTGGTGTATTCCAGAGCAGACACAGAAGGGCAAGAACAAGGGGAAACAGCCCTAACCGGTTTGGCTCAGTGGATAGAGCGTCGGCCTGTGGACTGAAGGGTCCCAGGTTCGATTCTGGTCAAGGGCATGTACCTTGGTTGCGGGCATATCCCCAGAAGGAGGTGTGCAAGAGGCAGCTGATCGATATTTCTCTCTCATCAATGTTTCTAACTCTCTCTCTCCCTTCCTCTCTGTAAAAAAAATCAATAAAATATATTTTAAAAAAAAAGAACAAGGGGAGCAGAATGAGATGAGGTCAAGGCAAGGCATTTAGATTTTCTGCTGAGTCTGCCAGGAGTTATTGGAGGGTTTGGAAATAGGAGGGGGCTTTTCTGGAGAGGGCACTTAGCACGTGCCAGTCCTATTTTAAGTGTTTCATATGAGCAAGTCATTTAATTCTCACAGCAGCCTTATCAAGTAGGAACTGCTATTACCCCCATTTTGCAGATGAGGAAACTGAGCACAGAGGTTAAGTGACTTGCCTAAGGCCATAGGGGCTGGTAAGTGGCAGAGCTGGGGACCCAATGTGGGGAGGTCAGGCTTATGATTTTGTGCTCCTGACCCCTTTGTTCTGGAAAGATCACCTGGTTAATATGAAGGGTAAGAGTGTATGTAGGAGGCCATTTAGAAGCCTGTTGCAGGCATTGTCACTCTGGAGATGGATAGAAATGGCCACATTCAGCCTGTGGTGTGGACATGCAGTTGGACCAGGGTATGGGAGGAAAGAAGAATCTCAGATGACTCCTGAGTTTTGACTTGAGCCCATGTATAAGTATGCGCATGAAAGGGGGTGCCCATACATGTTCTTTATTTTGGGGTTATGAAGGGTTGGGAGAAGTCTGGGCTGTCACAGACCTGTTAGTGACCTGGAAGGAAAAGTAAACTAACTTACATGGATTCCTGTCAGGATCCCTTTCCTCACTGCTGTCCCCAGAAATCATGTACTGTTCAAAGCTTGCTTGTTGTAAGCTCTTGTTATGGGACTGGTTGGCACCACTAGTATGGTGATGGTTAAGCTTGAAAGGATGATAACAGCTAATATTTAATAAGGATGTTTTGGGGATTCTGTAAAAGGAATTCTTTTTACCAGGGATTGAACTTAGTGTATCGGGAAGATGCTCTAACCAACTGAGCTACCTGGCCAGGGGCTTACTTTTCTGCTTTTACTAAGCACATTCAAGCCAATGCAAGAGAACTTGCACCAGCTCCTACAGCCACATCTCCTCACCTCTATTATCAGAGCTATCTAAAGCCGCTTCCTCTAGATATCCTATGGGTCCAGTTTTTATCTTCTCCAGCCATCATTCCCATAGCATCCCTTTTTCCTTCTAAATCATCTGTTTTGTTTTCCTGCTGGATGATGTTACCCGTATATAAGCATCAATCCTCTTAAAAGAAAGAAACACGCTCCTTGATCTTACTCCCCCTCACCAATGACCAGCTCCCCAGCCCCTCATGTATTTGCAGCAAATCTTCAAGGAGTTCTTAATGTTCACGGTCTCCATCTTCTCTTCAGCTATTCCCTTTCACACCCACTCTGGCCTTTTTCTGATCTCTTGCTCTATGGAGACTGCTTTGTCAAGGCCATCAGGGATCCCATGTGGGTAAATCCAACGGTCAGTTTTCAGTCCTCGTCGTACTTGGCCCTTCAGCAGCGTTCGACACAGCTCTTCCCTCTCTCCTCCTCGGTGTACATTCTTTACTTGACACCCAGCTCATCTTTCTGCCTGCGTTCTGCTTTCTGGGCACTGCTTATCCATCTCCGTTGCCGGCTCCTCTTTCTCCAGTGTTTTAATGTTGGGTACCCCAGAGTTCAGGGTCTTCCTCTCTATCTCTGCTCATTCCTTTGGTGATAGCAAATTGAAAAACATTGATTTCTTGATTTGCTTGTAACGACCAGATTTGTTCTTCCAGCCCAGACCTCACTCTCTAAAACTTCAGATTGGTATATTCAACAACATTTCTGTTGCATTATACTAGTATAACAGATATCATCCTAAATATGTCATTGAAGAACTGAGCAGATTTCCCACCCTTTCCAATCTGCTCATCCCATCTTTTCAGTTCACGGTACCACCATCCTTCCAGTTGTTCAACATCTTGGACCCATGTTGGCTCTACCTTCCTAAAGCTCGGCTCCCTGCTGTCTTCCTAGGAGCCACCTTCAACTCCTCCTAGGATTTCATCAATAGCTGCCTGCCTCCTGCCTGGATCTACTTAACTTCCCTACTGTCTTTGTCAACATGGAGCCAGAGTGAGCCTTTAAAATGTAGATTAGATTGTGTCACTCTTCTGCTGTGAACTCACCATTTCACTTGGACCCAAATCCAGGGCCCTGCATGCTCTCCCCCCACCCCACTCCCTCTGCTTAAGCCACACTCTGCTTTGGGCTGTTTTCCAAATACACCAGGAAAGCCCTTGCCTTGGGGCCTCTCGTTCTAGCTGTTCATTCTTCCCCCATATCTCTTCTAACTCCCTTATCTCCTTCAATTCTGTGCCCTAATGCCAGTTTTTCAGTGAGATCCACCAGTGTCACCTTATTGCCTCCTGCCTTCCTCCCACTTCCCCCTCTTTCCCTACCGCCTGCCTCCACCTACATCACTCCACTTTTTATTTTTTCATAGCTCTTGATACCCTCTAACTCAGGGGTCCTCAAACTACGGCCCGCGGGCCACATGCGGCCCGCCGAAAACATTTATCTGGCCCGCCGGGTGTTTTTGCCGCTGCTGCCTGTTGCTTAGCAGCCGACTAATTTTTTTTTTTTAAACTATAGTCCGGCCCTCCAACGGTCTGAGGGACAGTGAACTGGCCCCCTGTTTAAAAAGTTTGAGGACCCCTGCGTCTAACTGTTAGAGTCTAACAAATGTTGCCTGTTATCTCTGCTGATGGGGATTTGTGTCTATTTTCTTGCCTGGTATAGTAGCCCAAGTGCCTGAAGCAGGGTCTAGTTACTAATTTCTAGTTCATGGTAAGAGCTTAATACATATTTGTTGAATGAATGAAGGGGCCCTGATTCAATCAGATGGGGCCCATCTGATTGCTAAAGGAATAGCTCTCCTTTCTTCTTGAGAGGGGAGATGAGTTCCTTGGAGATCAAAGGCAAGGTCTTTTTGTTGTATTGTTTTACCTTAGGTGGTGAGAGCAGGCTGTCTTTTCAAAGACACCTATTCCAGCATGCTCTGTACCATGACTTCGGCAGTGCTGGTAGCTGCCAAAGGGACTTGCACATGGGACTGTGGAATTAAGCACCTGCATCTTAGTCGCCTGCAGTTTGACTACTTACTGGAAATTCGGGTCCCCCCAGAGGCTACCTGTGTGAAACATAGAGTTAATTTTTAAAACTTTATCGGTGCTTTGGGTAATGCATATTTTTGCCCTGTCTCCTTCTGGAACTTTCTATTCCAAAGGAGAGAAGTTGTGTGAGTGGCTTCTGGTCCTCTGTGACATTTGCATGTTGTCTTACGCTAGGCGCTTACCGAGCTGGGCGCTCATTGTCCGTATAATTTCTTTTTTAAAAAACTATGTTTTTATTTATTTCAGAAAGAGAAAGGGAGAGGGAGAAAGGGATAGAAACATCAATGATGAGAGAGAATCATTGATCAGCTATACTTACTGCACGCCCCCTGCTGGGGATTGAGCCCACAATCCCAGACATGTGCCCTAACCGAGAATTGAACCCTGACCTCCTGGTTCATGGGTCGATGCTCAACCACTGAACAACACCAGAGGGGCTCATATCTTAAATTGTATCCATTTGATTTCTTAATTGCACAGCCCTTGAAATTTGTTTAAGCCCCAATTTGACTATGTGTCCAGTTCTGCTGGTAGACTTTGAGCTCCATGAAGGCAGAGCTGTGTTGTATCTGTCTTGATGCACTGACATCTCGCCCAGTTTCACACTTGGCAGGGTTTAGTGAATATTTACAACATTGTGAGTGATATTGCTTAAAGCGGAGCCTCATCAGAAGCTATGCATTAGGGGAATGAAAACAGTTCTGGAGATGGATGGTGGTGATGATTACATAACAATACGAATGTCCTTAATACCACTGAACTGTACCCTTAAAAGTGGTTAGGATAGTAAATACTATGTTATGTGTATTTTACCACAATAAAACATTTGGGGAAAGAAACTCATGCACTAGGTATCCCACTGAATATGACACTAGCATCGTTTTACTGGACAAGCCAGAGCCAGGAGGCATGGAGATTGTAACTGAGGCACATGGAATTGTGTCAGTTTTGAGCGATTAAAATGCCCCTTGTCTGTGCTATCCGTCTCTGTTTATAATTGTGATTCACTCTGCAGTTTGTCTTCAGTCCCTTATTCCTTGGATAAACTGATTATTAGTGATCACTTTTCCATCAAGCCTAATATTTTACATTTCTACATTTTGAAGTCATAGAAAAGTAGAATTAGAGCTCATGATCAAAGGCTTGGGTCCTGGAGTCAGACTGGGTTCATGTCCAGCGCTGCTATGTACGACCTGTGTTCTTTGCCTTTTTGTACTTCAGTTTCCTTACCTGCAAACTGGTGATGATGATGGACCCAGCCTCATTCCTCCCCTCCTCGCCCCCTTATTTGGCCATTCGGTCCTGCTGTCCTTGGTTTCCAAAGGCAGTCATGAAGAAACATCTCTGTCTCTTCTCCCAGAGCTGGTATCTCTGGATAGATCCCATTATTCAGTTTAAGGGTCCCCCGAGGCCTTTGCTGACCTCTAGCCACCCCCACTAACCCCCACTAGAACATGGACTCTTTAACAGGTGTCTGTAAGCTTCCAGAGGGAAGGACTGGGACTGTCCTACGGGCACCTGGCATAGTGCCCTGCGTGAAACAGCCGGTGATCAGTAAGTAGGTGAATCAGGCAGCAAAGAAAGCATAAACGAAAGTGCCCCCTTCTCGGCCCCATGAGAAATTCAGTATGATTCAGGTTTGGCTCACTTGAGTGTGTGCGCCAGTCAAATAGCTTGGCTGTTGACTTGAAATTTGGAGAAAGGTTTCATAGGTGCCAAGGGGATAGGATCGAGCCTTCTTGCCTACGTTCCCAGCCCTCTTCAGGCAGGGAAGCCAGGAGCTGGGCAGCAACAGGATTCAGTGATCAATAATCCTGCACCTGAGTCTAAAGGAGAAGGGCGCATCCAAGTGAAGATTTGGGAAGTAGCTCCTTGGAGGAATTCCTCACTGAATTCAGTTCTGGACCTTTTATTTTTCTCAGTAGCTTAGGACTGAAGAAGTAGGTTGTCTTAGACACATGAGGAAGCAGACTTTTCCCAGCTGGGTTCCGACTGGGGCTGAGAGTCTGTTACTTATACAGCTGACGGCTTGTACTGCTTTGGGCAGTTGTTTGCATGAGTTCATGTCTTATTTTATTTCTTTTGATTGAACGAGGAGCCATACTGGGCCAAGTACCTGGAGGGAGGGAGGAAGGAAGGGAGGGAGGGAGGGAGAGAAAGAGAGAGAGAGAGAGAGAGAGAACATTGAATATATACCTATGCGCATTTGTGAAGGGTCGAGGAGAAACGATGCTCTTAGGATTCTTGGCTCCATGGACTGGTTTAGATCCTGGATGAGGGTAGAGAAGTTTTAGAAACCCGAGCTGACATCTGTTTTCATGAAGGAGTATTATGTGATCCATGGGCCTAAACAGGATTTGTCAAGACCCAGGGGCCAAGTAGTGCACAAAATGTGGAGGCGGAGGGTCCCTGTGTACTTCAGCTGGGAGCCAGCTCCCTCTGGCACCAGATGAATCTTGGAGGGTATCTTTGGTCAGCACCAACATGTGTGGGGCACAAGTAGTGAGGTTTGAGTAAATGTTAAATCCAGGTGAAACAGGATTTCATGATGGACTGGCCCGGGCATCTATCCCTTTGCTGGTCTCTGTGCCTGATGTCAATGATCTTGTTGGCTAACCCGTGTGACCATCCTCCTCCATTATACTGTTGTGACTTGGAGCTCAGTTGGCAAGTTCAGAGCTACCAAAATAAGAGGATGTTTCTGGGCCTGTGCTGTCCAGGGCAGAGTGAGTACGTGTCCTGTGGGACTCAGACCTGGGCCTCGGGAAACTCTCTTACCCTCTCTGACCTTTGCTGTTCTCATTGGCAAAATGGGAATAATACGATCGTGGTGAGGATTTAAGGAAATCAAAGATGTGAAGGGTTTGCACAGCGTGACAATTGGTAGCTACTGGTGTTGCTGTTAGTATTATTATTTATCCCAGCATGCAAATTAGAATCCACTTACTCCCATAGAGCAGTTTTACTTTTCTGTATAAGTTTGTATAAGGGAACTCATTTCCTGCTCACCAAAGTTTTATGAGGGAAGCTGTTGTCACCTCCATTTTTCAAACTCAATAAACTGAGGCCCAAAGGGGTGTAGTTTGTGTCCTCAGCTCCCACAGCTGGACTGAGGTGTGGAAGGTGAGCATTTCGGGGAGTTGGTCCAGGGCATTGCATTTATGCTAGCATCACTGGTAAATGGTAGCACTTAGAAACATTTACCACTCGGTTACAGACACACAGGTGCATGTACTGTCACATATGTGGTGTGTTTTGGATCAACTGGTCTCAGGTCTCTCTAGGAACTTAATGGACTCAAAAAAATTGCATGGGGTGCAATTATAAGGTAGGAGTCTGAATTTAATATAAATCAGGCAGGAAGGATGATCCCACATCTGTACAGACATACTGTATGCCAGCATGGGGCAAGCGGTTCTACTGAGCGTTAACATCTATAGAACACTTCTCATGTGTGCCCCTTAATCCTCACGGCAAGCCCGCTGCCACTGCCGCAACTCACAGATGAGGAAGCAGCTCTGGGAGTTCCGGGACTCTGTACTGAGTGCAGTGAGGGGCCAGGCCTTGAACCCTTGCAGCCAGACTCCACGCCCGTGCTGTCACCCTCTGTGCGGCCCTGGGGGGGCGGCTGATGAACACAGTTCATCAAAAACGAGCTGTGAACCGACAGATGAAAGAAGAGGTCTGTGAAACATGTGAAGGCTCCTTTGTGAACCAAAATGTACTTGTTTTCTCTGTGTGTCAGCAAAGAGCCACCATGAACTAACTCCCGGGTCGTCTGGCAGGGGCTGATTTAGGGGGATTTGCTCAACTCTACCAGCTGGTTAGCAACACAGAGCTTTTAACATTTCAGGGGGAGGAAGTGAATAAGCAGGTGTTAGGGATGAAGCCAGCCAAGTCTGTGGGATCGGCTGAAAGGTGACTTCTGTGGAAAGAAGTTTTGACATACAGTGAAGACATCTCTAGACCCAATTATGAACCTGAGTTTCCTGTAAACAAAAGTCAGGAAATCAAATTTGTTGGTCAGTTCCCCATTTCTCACAGATAAGACTTGTCCAAAGAAATCTTTACTTGTATAATTGCAGATAAGGGAGGTTACCTGGTTTAGGTGGGATAAGTCAGATGGAAAAGAAAATCTAGTTGCCCAGATATTATCAGGTGATAGGCATCCTTAATTGATTTTAAATGTCATAAAATGGTCATCTGGAATTTTTGAACAGTCAGAATGTTTATATTTTATATTATATTGTAACTATTAGTGCCTCATACATATTACTGAGTCTTTTATTCCATAAAATACATGAAACCATACTACGCTTAACATTTTTGTTTGTTTAGTCAAACACTATCAGGGATCTGCTTTACATTGCCTTTTTGTCCTTTGGGAGAAATAGAAAATTGGGATATTTTTGAAGAATTAACAGAGTAAGGCAAGATTTCTATAATCCCTCAGCAAAAGCCAAGTGGCAGTGGTCAAGTGTGTGTCCGTTACTTAATGACTGAAAATATAAAGTTGTGAGAACTGAAATGGACAAGCGCTGCTTTTTTTCTCAGGTTCTATAGTGGTCACTTTTGTTCCTCATCTCCCCGAGTCCCATCTACGTGGGCATGAACCCAGCCCCTTCCTGGGAGTCATTGGCTATATTTTGGTTGCTCATGTTACTTAAGGATTTCCTGAGGTTCTCTGCTCTGGGGACCAGTGATTCAGAAATCCCGCTGTGCTCCTGAGAGGCCCAACTTGGAATGCAAATGAGGGAAGGGAGGGAGAACCGGGAGCAAACGGTTGGAGAACATTATAATATTTACTTCTAAATCAGAATAAATGGACAGCTTTCCACAAAAGGGGAAATAGACTGCTAAGCTATCATCCAGCTCCGTGTAGGACACTCAGCCTGTTCATGCTCCTAGGTTTATTGTAGAGACTGAAAGGTAACATTGATGCGATTTTTAAACTCCCTTTTCAGAAATTAGAGCCAGACTCAGGCCTTAGCAGTAGTTGACTTAACGTTGCTTGGGATGTGAGGGAAGACCAGACAGAAAAGCTCTCAGCATGTGTTAGGCTTTTCAGCTGATTCCTTGAGAACACTGCTCACCTGTGCATCTGCTCGGCCAATCCAGCCTGGTGCTCCTGAAGGTTCCACCTCTCCAGGTGAGAGAGGCCCCAGCATTTCACCAGCACCTACAGGGCCGCTACCTGCCGCAGGATGCAAAATGAAAATGCAACCGTTGCCACGGCAGCTTGACTTGCAGACAGACTAACAAGTGGCTGAGAGCGGTGGACCCCCCAGAGTGTGAGGTGCAGCCTGGGTTACTACAGGGCTGGAGGGCTGGACTCCTGGGTCAGTCGTCTTGACTAGTTGTCTCACTCTGACTGCTGTTTCCTAGCTGTGGGATTTTGAATAAGATGCTTTATCTCTCTGAGCCTCTGTTTCCAGGGCTTTAAAATGTGAAATAATCTTCATAGTTCACAAGGTTGCTGCATGGTGAAGGCAAAGCTCTTGGCAGTGTCCTGTTAAAGACAAGGCTGTGTGTGTGTGTGTGTGTGTGTGTGTGTGTGATGGTGTAACTGTAGAGAGAGAGAGAGAGAGAGAGAGAGAGAGAGATGGTGTAACTGCGGTGGAAGACATGGCAGTTTTTATAAAACCGAGTAATTGCACATAGCATTTATTAATAAATAGCTGTGTGCTGAGTCAGCTGGGTCATTGCTGCAGAGAGGAGAAACAAATGAATACTCCCAGGTTCTATTTTGTGTGGGGAATTAGGGTTAAACTGGGCGTGCGCTCTCAGAATGTCTCTAGCCTCCTTCCCATACCCATGGGGATTCAGAAAGAAAAAAAATACTCAAGCAAGTACTTGATTGTGGAAATTGTGGGGAGAGTTCTGGCATCTCCTTTATTTACCACTAACTCATGTTTCAAAAAGACCAAGAGATTTCTCAAAAGAGTCGGTATGTTCTATGTAAGAACTATACACTAAGCATGAAACAGCTCTGAAAAGACACATTTATTTCCAAATTAAACAATTTTAAGACTTTTCTTTAATTTTAGAGAAATGTCAAAAAATGCAGTCAATAGAAGGTAATAAAATATACTCATCATAATCGACTTCGCAGAGATAAGCACTACTGCTAACATTTTGGTATATGCTTTCTCCCCCTCTCTTCTCCTCCCAGCCCTTCTCTCTGCTTTGTGGATATTATTAATATCCCATTATTGGTCATTTAGGAGCTGTACGCCCTCTATTATAAGGAATGTTTCAGTGAATATCTTTGTAACTAAGTCTTTGAATGGAACCCAAATTTCTTCTTTGGGAATGTACCCAGCAACGGGAATGTTGGGTAAACTGGTATATACATATAAGACCTGTCATATAGGTCACCAAGCTGGTGTACAGATTTGTGAGTATACAAAATGTACTACTTTACTCTGCTGATCATACTGTATTTTTCTTTACTTAGTCTTTGCCAATACTTCCTAATTTGGTACCAAGGCAAAAAACAACAAAAAAAATCCAAGTACCCAGTATCATATTTTGATTTTCACTTCTTTCACTCTATAATGCAGCGGTTCTCAACCTGTGGGTCGCGACCCCTTTGGCGGTCGAACGACCCTTTCACAGGGGTCGCCTAAGACCATCCTGCATATCAGATATTTACATTACGATTCATAACAGTAGCAACATTACAGTGATGAAGTAGCAACGAAAATAATTTTATGGTTGGGTCACAACATGAGGAACTGTATTTAAAGGGCCAGAAGGTTGAGAAACACTGCTATAATGAAATAAAAACTAGTTTTCATTTTCTACTGGCACATTATTAAATTTCTTTTTCAGTGAATTGCCTATTGATGCCTCATCACCCCTATCTGGGAATTCTTTTTGCTATAGAGTAACATTTTGTTACATATTACAAATATTTAAATAGATTTGTATTTAACCTGAAATACACAGCTGTAAGTTTCCTGTTTAAGAAAGATAATAGCACTTGTGAATGGGAGCACAAGAGACTTATCTGAAGAATTTGACCTTTAGCAACCATCTGGGAGCTTTTAGAACTGACACCACATTTTACTGAAGGAAATATGCATGCAGGAAAGTGCACATATCATAAATTGTACACTTACATGAGTTTCATAAACCAAACATATTTATGAAATCAGCACTAAGCTCCAGAAACAGACTGTCACTAGCAGTTTCAAAGCCACCCCTAGCCCCCATGCCTTTCCTGGGCAAGGTTACCAGCCTAGGTTAGTTGTGGCTGTTTTTGTACTTTGCAAATCTGTTCTGCTTTTGTATCTGGCAGCTTCTCTTTTGCTCTACTTTCTGCCTAAAAGATTCACCGACATTTTGTGTAGTTATAAGCATTCATTCTCCTTGCCGTGTGATATTCCATTGTATGAATATGCCACAATTTATGATGGACATTTGTAGTTTCAAATTGTTGGTTGCAAATAGTACTGCTATAAGGTACCCCCGGTTTTGAGAATAGAACTGACATTTTAGCAAAAGTTCATGTGCCCACAATCTCCTTCTGACCTCTCTCCCTACGTCTCTTGAGCCAAGTGAAACACAGCAAGGGCCAGCAGTGCAGTGCTTGTATTTGTCTTTCCTTGGTTGTACTTTTAGTAAGGATAAAAGTAATGGAGTTCTCTAAGGGTTTGAGTACTGATTCAGGCCGCACTGTTGCGTGAAGAATTGTATTTTACATTATATTTTCTTCTTTATCAGTTCTTGATTCATCCTGGTAAATTGAAGGTTCAGATTGTCTTAAGAGGAGTTTATTAACTTAGTGGTTATACTAGCAGCCCTCGTAGGTTTACTAGTTTAATGAAAACCACATCTTTGGGCTTAAGGAATTGGATTAAGGCCATGTGTGTACATGAGTTGACGTTGAGAGATGTACCAAATCTGGATCACACGGCTCTATGATCTTTCGGTAGAATTAAATAAAAGGCATTAAAAAATTATAGCTGCCTTTTACCAGCTTTATGTCTAATTTTCCCCCCTCTCTAGATTCTTTGGTTGACATGAGTTTTGAAGTTCTACCCCATTCACTTATCAGCCTGTGGCAAATGCAGTCCTCACCAGAGTGAAGATGAAAGGCTGCAAGTTAAAAAAACAACCATGTGCAACATAAAAGTGCTCTACCTGTAAGGAATTGGCAGGGTTACTATTCTCTCTCTCTCTCTCTCTCTCTCTCTCTCTCTCTCCCTCTTCATCTCCTCTCTCCTTCCCTCCCTCTCTCTGTCCAATAATCTCTTTCCCCCTCCCCCATAGGTGTAGGGAAAAGGCTAAATTCTTACAATTGTATTCTTTAATCCATCAAGTGTGTATACATCTATTTAAAAGTCACTGATACTTTCCCAAACACATCTAACCTAATAGTTCATGGTATCAAGGAAGGCCAGATATTTGCTGATACATTTCCAATTTTATTGGTATTTCTCTAAACTATGGATCACTTTATACTTTGCTCAAATACATGGGCTAAATATTAATCTCCACAGCAACTTCCATGAGGTGAGTATTGAACACATGAAAAGTGTTAACCTATTTGAACAGAGGAAACACTGATGCCGGGAGAGAGGAAGTCTGTGGTGCAGTAGTTCCTTTCCATTTTCCTTGCCCTTTATCTGTTTGATTATTCTCGTTCTCATTGCTTTATTGTCCTTAATATTTTATCTGCCATTAAAGGATACCAGCCTTAAGTTTATGAATAGGAGGATAGTGTTTTTAATGGATAGTCTGGCAACACTGAATGGGGCATAAAGAATCAGAGCCCACCTGTTGCAAAATGCTGCCCTAAGTGACTTCCCTCCATCCTTTGTTCATCCTCCCTCACCTGTTTGGAGCTGTGCTTTCTTTCTGGCATCTTGTTTCTTGGGGTCCCATTTCCAGGCTCTCCAGAGACACCCCCATATCCTCTCCTCTGGGGCTTGATCCTGGTCAGATAGATGCTGTTGCTGCTGCTGCTGCTGCCTGAAAACAGGAGAGGCAGGAAACTTGCCCTGTCACTGTCAGCCGGTACCTGCAAGTCCCCCCATTTCATTCAATTACGTATTCATCCATAGGATAATTCTCTAGTGCCAGGGGTATGTAGGCATAGAGATACCACAGCTAACAAGAGTCATGTGTGAGAAATGCTCTTGCAGGTACTGGGTGGGACTGGGGCAACCTCAGAGGATGGGAGAGAAGAGGCTGAGGATGGTTCCTCTCAGGCTTTATTCAGGACAAGCAGCTGGCGTTAGCCTTGTAGACAGCCGGCCTTTGGGGAAGGTTTGGGAGCTGAGGAGTGACATGTGCTTCGAGAAGATTTTTAGGCAATGGAGTGAGGAACACCAGAACTTTCAACATTGCCTCAGTTTTTCATACCCCGCAAAGAGTTTGCTTTTGCATTCTTGAAATATGTAATTTTAGCATCCGCAAGGTATCTATTTCCCAGTGTTTTGTCTTTTTCCTCTGTGGTTTGAAGCTTATTTGCCAGACTGGGTTGTGCATTTTGGATGGAAATTTTCAGAATGTTACTATGCTCAGTGACTTTACAGAATCTACTGGTTCACTGTTAAGGGGTCTGTTGTCTTGTTTGTTTGTTTGTTTTTTTGGCGTTCCTTTCTGTGGTCAGCCCAGCAGAGCACAAAAGAAGTTCAGGACTTGAGATCACCATTAACTAATTTTCAATGAGACAAGGCCAAGGCCAAGTCATGGCACAAGTGGGGAAGGAGAACCCCAAATGCACTAGCATCATATTTTGATTTAATGACTTGATAAATTATGTGGCACATTTATAGTATATCTTCATGACCTCATTAGTGAAATTAAGCTAATTCAGGACTTCTCTGTTTTCTCATTTATCAGTGAATGAAAAGTGGCTACAAATTTGGCTTCAGGAATATGTATTTCTGAGGGAGATATTTATTAAAAAGTAATTAAATAAAAATCCTCCCAGCCCCCATGAAAACCCTGATGCTTTTGCAAATTATTTTACAGCCTTCAAATAGGAACATAACAAGACTGTTCACATTGGATAGGAAGTGGTATTGGGTGGGACTAGGGCAACCTCAGAGGATGGGAATTTTACTAAAACATTTGGGAGTTACTCTAAAGCTAAAATTTTTTTGGACAGATTTGCTATATGTGCCAAGGACTGCAATCTATTGAATAGGTTTTAATTTCTTCATTATTTCTGCACTAATAAAACTGCTCCTATAATGTACTTTAATTACATAAAAACGAAACCCTTTTTTAAGATTCCTTCAGTGGATTGAAACACGGGAGTACACAACTATGTTAAAACCCCACCTTTGAAACCTTATCTGTTTAGTGCAGGGGTATATACAGGATTGTTTAAGTGATTATTTTTCTGCTTTTGTTATTAAACTAAAATTTATATTTTTACACATACTTTGATTTTTTTACCCTACAATGAATTTTAAGTTTATCTTGATAGATTTATTAAAAAGATAACCAAATTTACAAAGGACTGTTTACGCATATTTAGAGCCATTTAAATTTAAATGATAGAGGCCATTAAATTGGCCAAAACACAATTCTTGGAAACATTACAGACAACCTCAGGAGGCAGGTACAAACCACACAAGGTCAGGAGAGACACTGGGTCAGAGATCTTAGGAGTTGCTCAGTGGTTCTGATGTATATGGAAGAAAGCTGGTGTATTGGGTGGAAGTGGTGTTGGGTCCAATAAAGACTTAATAGGAGAAAAGGTAAATCAGAGGGGGCCAGCTCCATGGCACAGGTGAGTTGGTGATGGGGATGAGTATTCTTTTCTGGCATTGGGAGGGGTGTGACAGTCAAGGTGGGCTGGAAGAGCACTCTTGAATGTGGGGTGGGGTGGAGGAAGGAGGAACAGAATGAAAGGAAAGACAGGTGCATAGAGATAAATACCTGTCTTGGTTTATTCTGAGTAATGTATGAGGCCCTTACCCAGGAAGACTGTGGCCTGAATATTACAGAAAGAGGTTATGGTTGTAAAGAATTGATGTTTGGATAGAAGATCCGTAATTTGCAAATACCATTGTTATTTGACAGGAAAAGACAGGTTTGTGGTGTAGATTTGAAAATTAGGTTGAAAATAGAAAAAAGTGTTTACTTCTTTCTCTCCTGGACCTTAAGCAAGAGCCAATGGTGCACAGGAAGGAAGACACATAAGGATGAGCTTCCATCACTCACTGCTTTGTGAGGCTGGGCTACTTGAGAGCTAAGGGGTGGCAACTTCTCTCTGAGGGAGCCAAGAGTAAAGTCTCAATGGTTGCTAATATTCTGCTGAATGAATGGTGAAAAGCTTTCATTCTATAGGGAGAAGGGGGTATTGCTCTTGCTATCTGGATCATACTAGGATTTTTGCCCCCTACAAATTAAAGGACTAGATTAAAGAGACCCAATAGAATTAATAAAATGGTCAAGCATAATAAAATTGCCTGGATTATGTGTGTGGGTCGCTGTCTTCTCTAACTCTTCTTGAGAGCTTTAGAGCTGGACTGAGCAATGAGATGAGTGAGGATGGAAGAATTTTAATATCTGAATGGCTTGGCAGTAAACTTAAATTTCTTGCCAAGAAATAGGAATTTCTACTTGTGTCAGCAAGATGTGAATTAAAGAAGAAAGAAAAGTTCAAAAACAAACCAAAAACCCCCATATAGAAGCCCTCAGTTATTAATATTGTGTTGTTGAGTTGAATGAATCCCCGAGGTGTTACGTGAGGGGTGATCAATCTCACTGAAAATCTGAATTTGAGGAGACTCACCTAAGACTTTCCCAAACTGGATCTTGTCCAAACAAACCTACTCTCTGACTGTCCGTCTGGTCTATTCAACATCTGAAGATGAGCCCTTTGCTTCCCAATAGCCTACTCCAAGGTTGACTATTGCCCACCCAGTCTGCTGCACCAACCCTGTGGCCCATCCGTCCCTTCTCAGATAGTTTCACATTTAGAGAAATCACAGTTATAATAAGGCCTGGAAGAGAAGCAACCTTTTTGCTGTTACTCCTCTCAGAAAGTCAGATTTTTGTGCTCGGACACATGGAAACCTTGACATGGTGCACCCATGTGAACCAAGTGTGGAGGAGAATGGCAGACCTGGGTCAGTTTGCATTCCCTGTGTTGACTCGGAGAACCCTAATCCTTCTGAGGTCAATCTTTCATCCAAGGCACAGAAATACTGTCTTGGAACCCCGACTACATTTGGCCAGGAGACTCTTGGTTTGGTGGGAACAGAAAGACTCAAAACTTATTCTTGTATCCCTATTAAACAAAAATACATGCCAGTCTGGTTCATCTACCTTCAAAAACAGATCTTTTGGGATTCTTCTGGCTCAGCGAAGGGCACTGTCCCTTGTACTTGAAACAAGGCCCATTGAATAGCCTGCTGTGTGGGAAATGGCCTTTGTCACCTTCAACTTCCAGAGAGAGTGGCACTTGGAACATAAGTGTGTACGTGTTTGTTTTGTGACTGTTCTTAAACAAACAGACAGCCCAAACAACTGCAAACACAACTGAAGCTGGCTAAGAAGACAGACCTTTCATCATAGGTATTTCAGATTTTATATTTAAAATGTATTATTTACCCGAGTGCTTAGCACAGAGGAAACAGGAAGCATTTTCTACCTTTAAGTTTATGATAAAAGCCAATAATTCTCCCCTTTTCACCGTATTAATTGAGAGGTTCAAGTTATAGGCAACTGGTTTGATCCCCAACTTACCGACTTGAAACTTTGGGGAAGTTCATTTCTCTAAGTCTGTTTCATCCATAAAGTTCAGTGATATTTACTACCTGCCTCACAGTTATCTTAACGTTTAGAAGCATCAATACTAAGTACTTTGAAAATGGTGCTGCCTTAATTTTTATCTATATTTCCCAGGTATGCTTTATTGTTTTACTGATGGGTGTTCTTAGCATGTCCTGAGATAGGTAAGTTGGGGATGGCACCCTTTTTTTTGGTAAATATTGACAGCTAATAAATATTTTAGGATTTATATGGGCCGTTTGGTCACTATTCAACAGTGTTCTTGTAGTGTGAAAGCAGCCACAGACAATACAAAAATGAACAAACTTGGCTATGTGCCAATAAAACTTTATGGACACTGAAATTTGAATTTTATGTACTTTTTATAATTCACGAAATATTCTCCTTTTGGTTATTTTTCGGCCATTAAAAATGTAAAATCCATTCTTAGCTCACAGGTTGTACAAAAACAGACAGTGGCTGTAGATTGCCAACAATCACTCTAACAGAATTTGCTTAATCTTTTTAATAAATATTATTTATGGAGAAATATTAAAATGGATTTCTTGGGAAGATTTAAGTGTCTCAAGTCATTATAGAAAATCAAGTAGAGGGAATTTTAATATTTTCTGTGTATATTTCAAGGGGGCATACTTGTCTGGTAAATGCTGTTTATGACTCAAAATAAAGAAGTGGGTGAAAGAGATGACCAGTTGTACTTATAGGTCATTAACTTGATCCTTTTTCTGGTTGTGAAACAGCGATTATTCTCTCCCAAGCTGTCTGGCCTGGTTCTTGGTGAAGGTGTACACTGATTTGTCCCCTTAGAGAATTCAGAGCACTTTTTTCTACATCATCCCATCTTTTTCAAGGACATCGATGAGAACTTGAGTGGAGTACATGACTGATGTCTCATTTTATACAAGAGAAAGCAGCAGCCCAGAGAAATTCTGTGACTTGCCTGAGGTTCAATCAACATTAACTCTTGGACCAGGCCTGGAAACTCAGCCTTCATACTTCTGGCCCAGGGCACTTGCACCCCCTAGCCTGCTTTGTGTTATTATGAAATAGATGACAATAGTGGTAGTACCTGGCATTCATAAATAAGCAGTTTATATCAAAAGATCCTGCCCGGCCGGCGTGGTTCAGTGGTTGATCATCCACCTGTGAACCAGGAGGTCACAGTTTGATTCCTGGTCAGGGCACATGCCTGGGTTGTGGGCTCAATCCCCAGTAAGGGGTGTGCAGAAGGCAGCCAGTCAATGATTCTCTCTGATCATTGATGTTTCTATCTTTCTCTCCCTCTCTGTTCCTCTCTAAAAATCAATAAAAATATGTTTTTTAAAAAGATCATTTTCATAATACTATTTTATTTAATACTCAGAAAATTCTGTCAAGTAAGAGGGACAAGTTTTATCATCCCCCCTGCTATATAAGGCCACTGACAATCTGATATAGCTTAAGTTACCCTGGGTCATACTCCCACTAAATAGTAGAAGTCTGGGACCTAGGTTTTCAAGCTCCTTTTTTATGATACCATGCTGCCTTATTATATGGCATGGAGGTGATGTCATTAATACCCAAACATTAAAAAATAAATTGAAAAATAACATCCTGCCCTGTCTCAGCCCCTGGCAGTGATTTTTAGTGGAGATTTGTATTATGAGAATTTTTGCTTTCAAAATGCTGCATGCACCTCCTGTAAATGGTTGAATTAAGTGACTTTATTTTTGGTAAGTGGCCCATGTACGTTTATTATTTATTTATTTTGGTTCTTTTTGCTTCAGCTCCTTTGGCGAAATGAAGCACTGCTGTATTTTTATTGCGTCCCCCATCATTAAAAGAAATTGGAAAGACGCTTGTTAGTTTTAATATTGCATGGGTAGAAATATACCTGGCACTTTTAGGAACAGTTACAATTCCTAATAGTGCATTTTAAGAAGTAATCTGGTTTTCTGGTTTTTGTTCTTGATTGGAAAAAAAAAAGAGAGAAAACTTTGTTCAATTTGCTAAAGTTTGATAATCATCTTCCGTTGGGGAGAAGGTTTCTGCGGAGTGGGACCCTGGTTGTATTGACTCATTCAGCATTCCTTTCCAGCCGGCGGGAGGGCCGCATCCTCCTGGGGCCGCCTGAAGGGCCTCTCATTTGTTGGTAAATAATCCAAGCAAAGCTGCTCCCAAGAGCAAGTTTTCTCCCTTTCCCTTTATGCTTCTTTAACTATTGGACATATGCCCCTTTCAATAAGCCATGTATGGCTTTAACTGTTGGAACTCTAGTGAATTTGAACACAAACCAAATACTCAAGACTGCTTCTTGCATCTAAGCCTACAACCCAGTCCCCTGGAAAAGAGTGTTAAATATCCTTTGCAAAATGGCTCTGCAGAACCTACAAGCACTATGAAAAGATAACAGGTAGTGGAAGGGAAGGGCTTGGAGGAAGAGTGGTGAAAAAATAATGTAGCCTGAGCATGAGAGGTGTGATTTACACTGCAAGATCCTGAACGTTACTAAGATCCAAACTTGGCAACAACAATGACTGAAGCAGAATCAGAACTTCAGAGAAGTTTCTAAACCATGTTTCATAACTCTAGATTAAAGTTTACAACGAAGTTCATTTGAACACACTTCGAAGTAGCCTTTCCCAGTAACCTTTACAGGGAGAGGTAGAATCATTTCAACAGTGAAGCTAATCTTCACACAGAAAAGCACAAGCAAGTCAGGGCTCTGCGGGCTTCTATACAGGAGACACTTTGCAAGGGTTGCTAGTCATTTATCATAGATGAGAAAGTTGTGCGGATCAAGTATGAGTTGAAGCTGGTTGCTTAAACTTGTTAAGCCTCAGGATATTTACCTAAATAACTGGAACCCTGGTGATACTGCATACTTAATAGGCCTGTGAGCATTTGACTGGATTAGTTAATATGCATGGAACATAGAGCACATGGCCTGGCTTTTAATTGGGTAAATGCTCAATAAATACAAGCGATATCCGTGGTGATCATGATATTTTCTAATGTAGTTTCCCTCTTAAGCCATTCAGGGATGGTTAGTGAAAGCTGAGTTACCAAGCTTTGTGGGGAGGGGGGTGAGGGAATTTTGGTACTCATCTGGGGGAGGCACTTGTGTATAGATACAAAATAGTTAAAATAACATGATTTTATAATAAGGAAATATATTGAAATCTCCATAAAGATCAATATCAATGTCAGGTATTCCTAATATGTGTAAAAATAGCCTACCAGGTACTTAGACTTTATAGTGGTGTAATAATTTATAACAAGATTTCAGGATATAAATTTGTGAGATAATTATTCAATTTATGTGTACTTAATTTGGACTTTTCTAGAGAATCATTGTAAAGGTCATACTTATGATAACATTAAAATAAAAGTAAATTAGATAATCTATTTCTGCAATCTAAAATGATTGGGAAATATAGAAACATAAAGAAAAAGACATAAAATGTTTTCATGCTTTTTTGGAACATTTCTTTTCCTAGTAAGTTCTTTTTTTCTTCTTTAATTTAGGAATTTTGTATAGAAATAATTACATATTTCTCTTCTTCTCACCTTCCCAACCTCCAAAAGTTTGGATCCTTAAAAAATTTGGAGGTGTGGTAGTCTAGCGGGTAAGTGAGGGGACTCTGAATTCTAATCCAGGCTCTGCCACTTTCTAGCTGTGTTTGCTTGGGCAAGTACTTCTTGTATTTATAATGAGGATCACAATCATACTTAGCTCATAGGATTGGCATGTAAGACCTTAGAACAAACAGTACTTGGCACTCAGCCCAGTTCTTTCCTATGTTCATTAAAATTCTTGAATGTACTATATTTAATGACATTTCATCATATAATATGGTAATGGACATTTATTTTGCTAACGTGTTTTTCTTATTATAAATAACACTGTGATGAACATCCTTGAATATAAATTAATATCTTTGCTAATATTTTTCTTTAAGATATATCCTGGAAGTGGAATCATTTGATACACCTTGCCAATTATGGAAATATTTTAATAGTCTAAGAAAGTGACTATCTCTCGGTATCCTCTCTAAAACTCAATTATTATTTTACAGTTTGCTACCAGTTTTGGTAAAGTGACTATCTCTCAGTATCCTTTCTAAAACTCAATTATTATTTTACAGTTTGCTACTGGTTTTTGTACAGCCCATTAAGAATGATTATTTACATTTTTGGTTTTATTTTTTAAAAATATATTTTTATTGATTTCAGGGAGGGAGAGAGAGAAAGAAAGAAACATCAATGATGATACCTTGAATATATATTAATATCTTTGCTAATATTTTTCTTTAAGATATATCCTGGAAGTGGAATCATTTGATACACCTTGCCAATTATGGAAATATTTTAATAGTCTAAGAAAGTGACTATCTCTCGGTATCCTCTCTAAAACTCAATTATTATTTTACAGTTTGCTACTGGTTTTGTACAGCCCACTAAGAATGATTATTTACATTTTTAGTTTTATTTTTTAAAAATATATTTTTATTGATTTCAGGGAGGGAGAGAGAGATAGAAAGAAACATCAATGATGATAGAGAATCATTGATCAGCTGCTTCCTGCACACCCCCCACGGGGGATCGAGCCCACAACCCCGGCATGTGCCCTTGACCGGAATCGAACCTGGGACCCTTCAGTCCATAGGCCGACATTCTATCCACTGAGCCAAACCAGCCAGGGCGGTTCTTTACATTTTAAAATGTGAAGTGAAAATTATATGAAATTCCAATTTTAGTGTCTGTAAAGAAAGGTTTATTAGAACGCAGCCATGCGCCTTGGTTCAAGTCTTGCCCTAAGGCTGCTTTCAGTCTAAGGCAGCGGAGTTGGGTAGTTGTGAAGTTCGCAGACCTGTGTTCTAGGGCATTGACCAAAATTAAATTCGTTTAAAATTTTTTTGTCACTGAGTAGGAAGGGCTGATAGCCAAATATTTAAATGTGGGCTTTAGAGTCTGACTGCTGGGGCTTCCAGGCTCTGCCTGAGAACCCGCGGAGTAAGCTGGGTAAGTGACCCAGATTCTCGGTGCCGAAGTTTTCTTCTCTGGCAAATGAGCATAAGGACAATGTTTTTTGAAGCCCTTCCTACCTCATAGTAACTGAATGTTAGCTGTCCTTTATTGGTGCATGGTTAACAGACCAAGTTGGCAGGCTTTTGAAAAAAGAGGTTGGTAGGAAAATGAGTCTAAAATCACTTGTGTTTTAGAAAGGTAGAGGAGTTTGGACTTTTTTGTTTCTTCAGTTGCGTTTACTGGGACTTCTTGAAAATCAACATACGTCCGTTGGTGTTGGGACAGTAGGTTCTACTCTATGTGCCTAGAAAGTTGGAACAAGGGCAAAAGAAAGGTCTGGGTGTGTCCTGGCTCCCAGTCTCCCTGCAGGAGAGGGTAGGTGGTGGTTTCTCTCCTACCCAGTTGGCAGGAGGAGAGGAGAGCAGCTGGAGGACCAAACGCATCCTGTCTTGGCTGTGGCCATGAAGATGGGCTTTCGGGGGAGATTAGGTTTCGTGGCCCTTCCTGCTTCACGCATAGACAGTATCTGAGCCATGTTGTGCAAGCAGTTTACAAAGTTGCAGACTTTTGCCGTCATAACTAGAAGAAAGCAATCTCATGCCTTACCTATACAAAACTGTGAAGAATCAAAATGTGTGGTTGTATGGGTTTCTCAAGTGCACATTTCATAGGTGAAAGTGGGTGGTGGCTAGCGGGGTCCCCTGTTGTAGAAACCTGACCAGGCAGCACCCGGCCTTGCCCGGAGCCGAGTCAGCAGATGTGAGCCCTGCTCACCATCTCTAATCCTGTCATGGTGTGGGCAGAGCCCCAGCTCATTAGGTACAGTGAGGATATTCTCTTGATATTTAAATGTACTCTCCAAGAGGGTCTGATTTCTACAATGGAATAAGCATAGTCTTTAAAATTTAAAAAAACACACACAACCCTATATGCTTGGGCTTCCTCGTTACCTAATCTTCTAAAGACAAAAACCAGGCAACATGAACACACCAGCTGAAGCCAGTGAAGTTTGTGTTCCCTCCTGCAATTCAAAACATGGCAGAAAGGCTAGGAAATTGGACATGGATGTTGTGAGGGGAGGGGTGTGAACCTAGGGAACCATGTTTTTTTTTTAAAGTGATGCCAGAAGAAGCTGTGACCGAGATTTATTCCTGAGTATCTTTAAGGAAAGAAAGGGCAGGCTCTTTCCTGCCTCCCTCTGACCCTGGGCTGCGGTAGATCTCCAGCTAGGTCTCATCTGAGGCTGCAGCAGGCTGCCGCACCCTGGACACTGGCCTTGTGAGAAGACATTTCAATGTTTCTGTCAAAACTGTTGGCTGTTGGTCTCACTGTGGAATCTTAACTGCTCAGGTCTGTATGTGCAAAGTAAGGAAGAGAGACTCTTCATTCTTTGCTTACAAAAGACTAAAATTAAGTTCTCAAAGAAATCTCAAATACCTAAATGTTCATGAGGCTGTCCTTCACAGATAGGCATAAATGCACTGTTAGGCAGAAGGGGAAAAAAATTTGCCCTCCTGAGAATTGGTTGTACTGCCTTTGATGTCACTAATGAATTCACTCTGTGTAAGCAGTGACTAGTAACTAATAGCCTAATAGAAAAGCTCCATGACATTTTTTAGAATCCTTAATTCAAGGAAGGGCCTTTCTAAGCTCATGGAAAAATAGGGACTATCTCCTCCTCCCTTTTACAGGGAAACCTGAAGGGACCCTCAGGGTCCTGTTCTCTCCCCCCACCCCAAGTACAGGTGGGATTGGCTAGTGCTTTCTGTCTGGGGTTTTGAAAGATGGTTAGTAGGGTTGGGTTTGTTCTTGAACTTAAATGCCCCAATGTGTAGGGGAATGTTTGGCCAAGCCACAGTAATTCTTCGCTGTCCATGTCATCACTGCCTAGAAGCTTCCTCTCAGAGGTAGGGGTAGAGATGGGGGCAGGGTTGTAGACCTCTGATTTGTGCGGGTTCAGAGGCACAAGGAAAGTAAATGAAAACCCTACAGGCCACTGGGCATGCCTGGTGAGGCCGCAGACAAGCAGATAGTGTTATCAGTTCCTGATTTTCCAGATGGGCAAGGAGCAGAGCCCGTGTGATATTATCTTTTTTAAAAAGGCAGGAGGCTGCTTGCTCTGCATACCCTCACAGCCCTCGGCTGCAGTCCCTGGGTCACCGCCATTTCAGATTTTGCATTTTAGTTTATCTAAATTCTCATCTTGCTTTCTCTGCCTACTCTCATCTGGTCCCAGGGAACCCCTTTTGAAGTTGAATGGAGCTCTGTAAACTGAGTAGTGGGGAGTGAGCCGAGAAATTAGCCTTGGATTGAGCGCTAACCTGCACTTTGGAGCAAATAGTTTCCGGTGAAGGGCCAGTGGGAAGTTAGTCTAGACCAGTGATGGCGAACCTATGACACGCGTGTCACCTCTGAAATTTTTCTTTGTTAAATGGCATTTAAATATATAAAATAAATATCAAAACTATAAGTCTTTGTTTTACTATGGTTGCAAATATAAAAAAATTTCTATATGTGACAGGGCACCAGAGTTAAGTTAGGGTTTTTCAAAATGCTGACATGCCGAGCTCAAAAGGTTCACCATCACTGGTCTAGACTATATTTGATTCTTTGGCCAAAGAGCTCTGGAAATGTTAAAATAACTAAGATACTCCTAAGACTGATGAAGGGCATTTTTTCTGTCCTTTTACCTCCGGACCTGCAGGTGGATGAAAGTAGGAGGAGAGCGCTCCTCTGCAATCTTTGAATGAGGGTTTCCACTTGAATTTCTCCAGAGCTTCAGGTCCTGCGCAGCCCTCTCGTGTTGTAGACCCCTCAGTGTGGTGTGAAGGTTGCAGACAAAGCAGAGTGCTTTTTTCTCATCCATCGGGACCACGCCCTCTGCCATCTGTCATTGTCAATGGGAGAAGTTATTTGTAGCTTCAGAAGGGCCAGGTCTCACCCCAAGGCATTGGAAATGTCCTTAGAGAAGGCACTGTTCCCTGTCTCCCTGTGGAAGTCGAGCTCTAGACTTCCTTGAGCAGCCCCTGGTTTAGGCATAACTGCAGTCCCATGGACAGAGGCAGGAGTCTACTTCTAGAAACCACAGGAACTTTACTCCCCCTTCCTAGCACAGTTCTGGAATGTGTAGGAATATTCTAAGTCTCTTCTTTTTTTTTTTTTTTACTTCTAGTTTCTCTTTGGTCAAAGTTATGAGAATTCTGAATCAGGGAGGCGAGAACTTGGATTCCATTTTTTTTCTTCAAAGAACATCAAACTGTAAAACACCAAAGAAATAAAAGCTGGCAAGATGCAACAAATGAATAATAGGAAGAAAATGAAAGAATGCTCTTTGCAAGCACAGCGAGGCAGTTTTCTTGGAAGGAAGCAGAAAAACACGCTCCATTTCTTGCTCTGAACAGGAAGGTGGGGCTTCAGGCTTGTGGGGTCACCTTAAGAACTGCAGTAACCCCTCAACAGCCATTGGCTGAGCCTCAGTGTGCTGTGGGGCTGGGGTGTAGCCCTGTGTAGGGGACATGTGCATTTTCACGTCTCTGAGGATAGGATGCTCTATGGCACTGAGATCCTGAGGTTGGATGTCTCACCGTAGATTTATCTTTTGTTCTGGGTGCTTTCCAGGAGTGGATGTATGTTGACCAAAACTTAATGGGAGAGGATTGGAATTTTGAAATGTCTGTGCATAAATGTGTAGTTATTCTTGTTTTCTTCAATGGGTGGTAGCGGTGGTGGTGGAGGCTGGGAATGCAGACTACCTCAGGTGCCATCCCCAAACCTGCCCAGGAACAGACCTCTTGCCCTGTTTGTTAACAGGGCTGTGTGGCTTCAGTAAGGCATGGGTGGCATTCTTCTTGCATCACCTACTTGCCTGGAAGTGGTTACTCATTTCTGATCTGGAAATTGGACCTAACACCTTGCCCCCCACAGCCTTGGGTTGTTGTGAGGAAGTGAGATGATATAAATGATAAAAGTTTCCATATTGGTAAAGGATTGTTTCTTTTTTTAAGGGTGTGTGTGTGTGTGTGTGTGATGCTTGCTGGTGAGGGGTCATGAATAGTCCTCTGCATATTGATAGTCGCAGACCTCTGCTTTAATGTATTTGAAGATGACTTTATATCATGCAGTTTGGAAATGATCAGGTTTCACAAACTCCGATCTTCCTAAACATGGAAATATTATTTTCTCCTTAGAATTCCATTGGGCTAGAAATCTGAGTATCCAGTCTTTTTTGTCTCCCCCCCCTTAACATTTTGTTGCCTTCTCCCCACCCCCATTCTCCCTTCATTTTGGCTCACCGAAATCTGAGTGCCACTTTTCTGGGAAAGCCTGATATTCTGACTTCAGTTTTGTAATTTAATGATGGAGAGTTTCCTTAGTAAACCAAATTTAGAGTCCTAGAATGCTTATCTTATATCCAGACCTTGAACATAAAAGGCATTTTATACCCGCAATTGTTCATTTAATGAGCAATTGCAGAGTGCAGGCCGGTTAAGGGATTGAGCTATATGCACTATTATTGCAAGAAGTATTCCGAAATACCAGAAATAGGACGTAAGCTCTGATCAGGGAGACTGCGAGCACAATTACCTTCTTTTCAAATCCTTCTGTGACACTGCGGGAGGAAAAAGGACTTTGAAACTTGAAAGGAAAGAGCTTGCTTTCAACCTCAAAAGCTAGGAGGAAAGGGCTCTGAAATTTGCTCAGAATTCCCAATTCACCATTAGCCTGTTTCTTCCTTTAGCCTCAAGGCATTCTCCGCTTTTTGAAAAGATGTTAAGAAATTCAGTCACAATAGAGAGCCTAGTTTTGAACATGTTTCACTCGGTCCATTGAGGTCTGGGCTCCAGCCTTTGTGTGGGGTGAATTGAGCTGAGCGGTTAGCTGGTTGGAGAGAGGTGAATGAGGAGTCTCTGTGCAGTCGCAAATTCTGGCAAAGAAAGAAGCTCCCCCCCCTTCCTTTATTTTACAATATGCATTCCTGTAATACCCGGCTAGTGGCAATATGTGGAGTTGAGCCTGTTCTTAAGTCAATACTGAGTACTTGGTTTATAGCAACTCTTGTTAAGTTTGTCTTGTAATTGAAGCTGTTGTTGACCTTGCTTGGGGACCATTTGTAAAACCGTTTATTTAGCATAAACTGAAATAATAAACCCTCCTTCTCCCGGGCTGATTGTGATAGGGTGACATTAGTTTGATTTAATGATTAGCCGCCTGACCCTTCTCCTGGAGAGATCGGCTTGAATAGAGAGAGTTCACTCAGAAGCACTCCGAAAGAATACTAATGAGCTTGTTAAATTTAGCATGGCTCCAACCACTTTTAATTCCTCTAATGGGAGAAGCACTGCACGGGAGTGGGAGAGGGGGAGGCCGGGGGACACCAGAATGTTCCTTAGAGGGTCTGCACAGTCAGAGAAAGCCCACCAAGAGAAGTTTGCAGAAAGTAGCTAGCCAGAGCCTGGGGCCTGAGTTGTAAGTATTGTCTCTTCTCTTACACTCTGTCTTCTGCATCTTGGGGAAAGAAAGGAGTAACGGTGTTAAAATGGGATTTAAGGGAACAGCTTAAAATCCATGTTCATTTTTAAAAAGGTGAATACTTGTACCGTGAGCTCCTTCCTCATCAGCTAATTCTGTGAGGGTGACAGGAGGGGTTCCTAGTGAGTGATGAGCAGCAGGGTTTCATTTTTATGTTGGAAGGAGCCTTTGATACTTTTATCTCCAGTCGTAGGCGAATATACACTTGTTTCCTGGGTCGCAGTGAGAAATCCTCAGGAGTGTGTGAGCAATGCACGGGAGGAGTGTGTGTTCTAGTCCCGCTTCATGCAACAGGATTACTCTCTTCTTAATCTTTGTTGTAAACAGTCTAAGCCGTGTTTGCAATGAAGCAACTTTTGAGTTCTCAGAGTTGATGGCCCTGAGTGTCTGGCCCCATGTCAGTTGCCTTTGGATGCGTTTGGGAAATCTGGGGCAGTTTCTCAGTGTGGTGTTTGGGCAGCTCTCCATTTGGGGCAAGAATCCGTTAACTTCCACTTAAGCACGAGTAGACAGAGAGAAGGAGGTACAAGGTTGGGATTATGGTGACAGTATTTGAAATAATTTTTTCCCCCCAAACTGCATGCTTTGGTGTGACCCCCGAGCATGCAACAGTTTAACACAGAGAAGCCAAACAGCCGCCTGGTATTTGGCTGTTAAAGTCCATTGGCAGATGCTCCTGGAGCAGTGGGCCGTTTGCTTACATTTTTGCAGCCGATGTCTGCTAGTTGCCATGGTGGACGGTATGTTTCTGTCAATAATTTGGCCTGGGGTAGCTGTCTGCACTGGCTCTCAAACTTTATTGAACAACTCGGTTCAACTGAACAAGATTAGAAGCTTTGGTCTTTTGGCTTGCTGAAGTGGTTGCTAAATTTATAAGAGTAGGCAGGAGTATTGCTTGGAAGGCTTCCCTTTCACTGTGGAGAGAGTGCTTTCAAGTCCCGTAGCTGTTTGTATTCTGGAGCGTGTGTACTGTCAAGTTTTCATCTGAATGCCCGTCAGAAGCAACTCAGTGCACGAGGTAAACTTCATGAAATAGTTGTCTACTGGGATATTTTGGAGAGGGAGGGCAGGTAAAAATGTGGTAGCCTTAACTATTATTGTACTAGTAAAAGTAAGTCTAATGAAAGTGTCCACATTAAAAAAATTCGTGCCTGATTTTTTTTTAACTTAAGGGAATTAGTTAATTTTTTTCTGTATTAAATATTTAACTTTGCTTATTTCTTTTTATAACAATATCCACACATGTTGGCTTAACTCTCATGAAGAAAATAATTCATTTTTATAAAGTGAAGTACTTGTGAAAAAAGGATCATTTAGCTAAAAAGACACCCTTATTTTCTCTTCCTCCCACCCCCAACTTCCTTCTCCGAGGAGGCTGGGGGGAGGTGGGAGGACTCTAAACAGACCATGCCAAATTTTCAGTTATTCATGAAGTTGGATTCAAATCCTCATTATAAAGGCATGGCTTCTAAAAGAAACTCCCTCAATTTAGCGGTACAGTTTTAAGAGAAGAAGAGTTCATTTCTTCTAGGAAGAGTAAGTCAAGGGAATCCTGTTTTAAACCTGGAAGAGATTAGTAGGGCTTGGTTATTCATCTTTCCCAGAGAATGCTAATTAGGAGTCTCAGCCCCTCTTGGTAAGGGCTTTCTGGCTTTCTGAATGAAGGTCCATTCTATAGCATTTGCACCTCAGTGTTACAAGTTCAGGTTGAAATTTGAAATAAAGGTTTTATACAGGCAGAAATTAGTGGAAAATATGACTTTGGCCATTTGTAAGTTATAGAAAATTTTATAAAACTGACAGAAGGTTTTAGTGTTTTTGACACCCTTTTGCTTTTACATGAGTGCAAGCCCTTATTCTATAGTTTGCAATTTCACTGCTAACAAAGTACAAGGGTGGAGAGTATTAATCAGAAGGAAAATAAAAATGTAGGATTTTTCTGTAGTTTGTTTTTAAATAAGCAAAAGCATGGTTTGAATTGCTTTTGTAAAGATCAGTGTGTGAAAATGTGGTATTACATCTATTTTTTTAGTAGTTATTTGATAGATTAAACTCTTTATTTATCCCATAATTACAAGGTTTGAGGTGAGGATCTGCACAAAATAATGTTTCACAGTTACCCTGTAGTAGTCAGCAAATTCACTGACAACTAAAGTGTACCTCATGGTTTATACTGTTTCGCCTGTTATTTGCTATACTGAAAAAAATGCATTGCTTATTTTTTAAAGTCCTGGACATAGGCAGAAAGAGTACTGGCTTTAGGTAGTTTAAGTCCTTACTCAACACAAAACAGTAGTCATTGCTTTAGTTTGTATTATCGTGCTTGTCTGTGTTTATAACTATATTTCCTTTGAATTTGTATGAACAACGACGAGACTGCTACAGCATACTATTGCTGGCTTTTAGGGGCTCTCACCTAGACATATTTGCTTTATGAAATACTTTGAAGATAAGTTTATATACTGGGATATGTTCAAAATCTGTCCATGTAAAATTTATTATTATTTACACTCAAATGTAGTTTCTTTTTTGTTGTTGTTTTTCAAATATAGTTTCTTTATTCTTTTTTTTCCCTTTTTTTTTCAGATCAGGAATTTTCAGATTAGGTGCCTAAGCAGTGCCTGAACAACTTTGCTTCCATCAGCACTTGCCTGTCAGAGCACAGTCTGTTGGTTAAATGCAGAGCTTGTTTGGCGTATGTAGTTTCAGAGTATGTGTATGGTTCTAACAGATGAATTGGTTCACTTGTTGTGGGTTCAGATTGCCGGTTTGGTTTCATTTTATGCCTTGTTTCTTTGATCTGCTATTATGGAAAGGTCATCCAATCACATTTGTAGAGAACCATACTGGATAGATGGAAAGTTCTTACAGATAAAAGGAAACCAGAAGCATTAGGGAACTGGGCATCTCATTGGGCTGTTTTTTTTTTACATGTTTAAAGCAATGTCTGGACCCCACCGGAGTATGTACATATCAGCAGAATGGGCGCCTTCCTCACCCCCAGAGCCATCTCACACTTGAACTTTCACCTTCATTCCTTTTTCCTTCTAGTTATCAGCTCTGTTCTATGGTCAGACGTGTCATGCAAGGGGCCCTGGAGGTTTCCAGGATCGCCACCTTTATCCTTTGTAACCAGTGGACTTTCTGCACCATTTCTGGCTCTGTTAAATCTCTCATTGGGTTACAACTCTGACTTAAAAAAACCAAAACACGAGAACGTCTGGATCACTTTCTAACAGGTCATCCTCTGAGGAACCTCAGAGGCTCTTTGACCCCAGGATCACCCAGAGCCTCAGTGTTACCCCAGAGGCCTGGCTTCCAGACAGATGAGGGGAAGCTGTACACCAAGCATGTCAAACTCGCGGCCCGCCCACAGCCCTAGGCTGGCAAAACGTCCAGCTCCAGTGGGACTTGCAGGGGCATTGGCAAGTCCCCAAGGAAGAGGCTCGCTGGCAGATTCAGCTGTGAGCCTGTGATGATAAATTGCTGACTCTCCCTACATCTCAATTTAATTGGCTCATTTCTGGCTCCCCTTCATCCTTCCATTTGTATTGTGGACCCTCATTCACAAGTGATTTTGTCTGAAGGACATCCCATCATGGTGTAGGTTTTCAAAGTTGCCAGAATGAGAAATTGGCTTCTTTTTTGGAGGAAGACCTAAGGGATGACTGTTTCTGAATTGCTCCTTAAAATGGTCACAGAGCTTTTGTGTTCCTTCTTTCTTTAGAGGATGAAAGTCCTGGACAGACCTATCACAGAGAGAGAAGAAACGCGGTCACCATGCAGCCACAGAGCGTCCAGGGGCTTGGCAAGATCAGCGAGGAGCCTGCCACATCTAGTGACGAGAGGGGCTCGCTGATCAAGAAGGAGATCCATGGGTCCCTGCCCCACCTGGCTGAGCCCTCCATCCCATACCGCGGGGCCGTGTTCGCCATGGACCCCAGGAACGGTTACATGGAACCTCACTACCGTAAGTGGGTCCTGCCTCGCGGCATGTGGTCCAGAGCCCTGGGCGGCTTGTGTGTGTGTGTGCGTGCACATGTGCTGTATGAATTATTTGACTTAATGTTGATTTATATAAATGTTTAATTAACTGCCCACGTTTCTTCTCCCATATCCTTTCCGTTCTTTTTTAGGGAGAGTCATTTCCTTATATTCCCTGAGTAACTTCAGTCGTCGGTGGGGTGGCCTTGAGGAAGGTGTCCATCTGTGGCTCACTCACAGGAACCTTTCCTGGGAACTGGCACCTAATTTTCTTTCCCCAAAGCCTCCTAGACTTTGCGGGAGAAAAATTGGTTGATGGGGGAGTTGTTAACGTGGGCTGCATTAGCTGAAATCTTTAACAGCAGCAGTTCCCGTTTTCAATGAATTTTTGCTCAATTGTTGAGAAGGAACCAACCTCTTTCAACAAATCGGTGCAACTTTCCTTAACATAGAAGATTTTTGTACAGGCTCTACTTTGTTCACTGACCAGTCTACCAGAAACATCGGCAGTTCCCTTTCTCAGCACTAATAAAGTGGACTCTGAACACAGATATACAATGGTTTTTCTCCAGAGGCAGACACTATGAAGGAAAATACTGTGCTGAGTTTATATCTGGCCTGTTTCTAGTTAAGAAATAGACTTTGGTTGGGGAGTAATGAAGTTTGCATTGAGGTGCCAAAGCTTGCAGCTCTTGATTACAGATTTATCACCTTGCCAGGATACGGACTTGCCATTTAACCTTCCCGGCTCCAATTCCAGATGATCCATTGAGTTCCAGAGTGGGGGACTGGTTCTTGTTTCCCCTTTTCCACATCATTCAGAAATTTTAGTGTTTTAAGGCAAAAGGTCATTAGCCAGATGACTGATTATTGAGGACAGCTGATTAGTGCATATTTTCTTGCTCAAGAAAGTGCCCAGGATAAAAGCTAATTCTATCCCTTCATTAGTTGACTTGCAGCAGAGGGGGACGGTCCCTCATCAGGGTGCAGATCAAAGGGCCTTGCACAACCTGAAGTTTCAGCAACCGCCCTCCCCCCAATATTGTTGGTAAAGATGGAAGATACATTATTTTTTTAAAAAAATGGAGAGTGGATTTTTAAAAAAGTGGTCAGAAGTGTGGAAGAAAAGGTTTTATGGATTCTTAGAAAGTTCACAACTTCTCAGTGTAAAAAGTGCCTGTCAGTCCTGTTGCTGTGGTTTTTATGTTCACAGCTGCGGGAGTCAGGAGGGGTGGTGTGCATGATCCTGTCCTTCCTTCATTAAAGGGTTATTTAATTTAATTTTATTTTAGAAATAACAGTTTAAAATAGTGTTGGTAGGGTTTTTATCTGAAAGCTTTTAAATGCATTTGAGGGAATCTACATACTTTCTACTTATATTAATTTCCCCTATAGTGTGCTAGATGATTATTATTAAGTCTGGATTGTTAGCCATAAGCTCCTTGCTTTGTTTTCATTCTTATGTGTGAACAAAACTTTTCCCATCCTATACATTTGATGCTTTGTTTTCTGTTCCAGATGCCCTCTAATTAGTGAGGTATTAATTGGTCAGGACAGCTGAGAGAACTTCTTTTTTGGTTGACAGAAGTAGGCAGATGACCGTTAACTTTCTCTGTGCCATTCACCGTGCCGCTTGCTCTTGATCCATTTGTTCTAACCGTTTGCCCATTGAATCCTCTCCCTGTCATTTGAGGGTCCAGGAACTCTGCATACCAGGGCCTCTCATCACCTCTGTGTGGTCTGTGTGTGCACCCCACCTCCCGAGCCTCCAGGGGAATATTAACCAGCATTGGGCACCGGGGAGCTATTGGTGGGCTTGGAACCACTCATTGTCCCTCTGTTTAGAGGGCGTAGCAACAGTAGGTTGGTTATTCTTTAGCTTTCCCCACAGTATTGTTCAAATCACTATTAAAATTACATGATAACTTACAAGCACTTGCTATTTTGACCCACCATTGCAACGTACTCCCTAAATGGGTCATAAATAAATGGTGTCATTACGTCTATAATATGGACAGGAGTCCTAGAGATTACTCAGATTGGCTGAGCACTCAGGGGATTTGAGTTTAAGTTCCAGCTTTGCCACTTACTGGCTGTGTGACTTTGGCCAAGTGTGCTGACGCCTCTAGGAATCATTTCCTAACGGTTGAGTGGGGGTGATATGTGACTGCCTGCCCCATGGTGTTCTCTTGAGAATTACGTGAGCCAGTGCAAATGAAGTATTTAATAAAAGCACTGGCTCATGGTGCCTCAGAAGTATTATGGTAGTTGTCCTGTGGCTCCTCTTCCTCCCTCTTCCTCCCTCTTCCTTTTGTTCCATCACCTTCGTCTTCATCTGTTCATGATGAGTTCATTCTCCAAACCAAGTTATTTTTGTTGGTGCTACAGTTGTGTTTGGTTCAGGGTAGAATGGTAGTTGTCCTGTGGCTCCTCTTCCTCCCTCTTCCTTTTGTTCCATCACCATCGTCTTCATCTGTTCATGATGAGTTCCTTCTCCAAACCAAGTTATATTTGTTGGTGCTACAGTTGTGTTTGGTTCAGGGTAGACTGGCTTTTCCCTGCCAGACCTGTTCACCTGCCTCCCTGAGTTTAGTGTCTCCTGTGAACACAGATTAGAGATGGAGCGGTTGGTTTATAAACCTAGGAAAAGGGTTGGCATGGCCTGAAATTGTGCTCTGTGTCCTTCTGAACATAACCATTCCTCATGCAACTTGAGTAGATTGATTATAATTTTTTCCCTATTTTTTTAAGTAAAGAAGTTTTAAAGCTTTTAAATGCATTTGAGAAGTTTTAACGTTAAATTATCGACAGAAAGTGTTTTATGTAACAAACTTAATACATGTGGAAAACGAAAGGTACAATATTATTTATTTATCGTAAACAATTTAAAGATGTCCTAAACTAAATATCAAAGAGTGAGATAAGATATGACTTTACTTTTTCTAGAACCCTGTTGGCTTATTTAATCTTCTGCTAGTATAAAGAGTATCTTTTAGGTACTTTATAATAAAATCTGTTAGATTTTATCTGGACTGAATTATCCAAGTAAAGCTAATAACTGATGTGATGCTGCTAAAATTGATACATCACATCACATACATCACATCACATCTTCTAAGAAATTTTTAGTGTATGAGAAAAGTACCACCTTTTAAAAATGAGATGTAAGCCCTGGCCAGGTGGCTCAGTTGGTTAGAGTGTATCTTGTACACCAAAAGGTTGCAGGTTCAATTCCTCATCGGGGCACATACCTCGGTTGCGGGTTTGATCCCTGGTTGGGGTGCATACTGGAGGCAACTGATTGATGTTTCCCTCTCCCCTTTCTCTCTCTCCCTTTCTCTTTCTCTAAAAATCAATGAGAACTTATCCTCCGGTGAGGATTAAATAAATTAATTAAATTAAATTCAAATAACATGAGACGTCCAAATTTGATCACGTTTCTTTACCTTGCCGCAGCCCTGTAGCATTGTCAGTAACACAAGTTCATTGCAGACCTTCAGCAACTCAAGGTTCAGAAACACCTTTTCGGGCCACCCCCTTTGCCTTTGAGTCCTGAGCCAGCTCCACCAGTGCTGTGGGAGAGAGAAGACTTCTAACACAGTGTCGCTGGGTATCTGACCACTCACAGTAATTCCTTCATTTCTCTGTGGTTGGAAAATGCAAACTTTCCAAGATGCCTAATTTGTGCTTCTATATATACTAACTTTGTATTTCTAATGTGTGGGCAGGCTTCCTGTAAGACCGGAAAAAGGAACATCATTTTTTCCCCTCAGAAGGACATCTGTAAAATTTTTATTGCACAAGACTTTATTATACTTGGGCATGCAAAGTTGCATCTTCACAAATTGCACTTAGGTAAGATTCAAAGTATTTTAGGTTTTGTGGGTTTGACTTTAAAAAAAAAGGAAAAGAAAACCCAGGGATAGTGGGTACTTCAAACATTTGCAACATATGTTTGGAATAAAATCCCGGTGGGGGCATTGGGGGTTATTCTCTCATGAAGGGAGCTGTGGATGGGCTGTATATCAAGGCCAGAAAGTAGACGTTCAGGCTGCCTGGCTCAGACATGGTGTGGTGCTGACAGGCTCACGGCTGCAGGATCACTGGCGCTTGATAATTGGGGAGAGCATGGGAGGGGGGCCGGATTTGTGGGACCTGACCTGCTTGTGTTGGAATCAGGATAAGGAACCCCATCTCCTTCCCAGGGATTTCTCAGCAGTTGTACTCTGCTTCTGTTCCATCTGTAGCTAGATGTTTCAAATCACCATCGTCCTCTGCTTTCACTTACTGCCATGCATTTATTCTTCTATAAACTTGTGAGGCAGGTGACATAATAGTTAAAGCATTCCCTTACCCTGGGTGACACTTAAGTTTTATTCTCCTCCCTGTTACAGGAAACATGTGTTCCATTGTCTTCTGTCTTAGTCTTACTGGGAAGAGTTGAGTTTTCTAAAAGTCCCTGCAGGGGTCTTTGTGGGGAGTTTCTTGGATTCACTAGTCATGTCCTCTAGGTTCTCTGCTGGTTTTGTTCACGGGGGAAGAAAGATGCTCCCTTTCCTAAAATTTCAGGTCTTTTTTACAGTTTTATAGTTGTGTGAAGACTGTTTCCTTCTGCCCCCAACTGCTCCCAAGCAGTCATTCCTGGAAAATATGATTCATTCTTCCATGCCAGTGCCGTGATTGAAAACATTCCACTGGTATTCTTCCTTATGTTTCCCAGCTCAGATGACAAAACTATTAGTGGCTAATTAGCAAAACCGGAGGAAGGAGCTTAAAGAAAAGAAACTGAATTTTTAATGGCTTGCATTTATTTTCTGTGGAAAGCTGATGTCCTGAGCCCACTTCCATTCTTATGTGCTTAAGGAAAATTCACATGAGATCTGTTCCCCTACCTGTCTGTCTTTATACTAGGTGACTTTCTACACGCCTTACAAATACATCTTCCAGTGAATGGGAGAGAAGATGTGTATTTTACATATTTAATAGGTGCACCTGCTCACATTTCTCCTACTATCGGAGTGTCATGTGGAGACTGAGAGAGACAGAAATGCCTACAAGGCACAGATGGATAGTTTGGTGTTGAGCACACTGCAAAGGCAGTGACACGTCTCGGCACACAGCTCCGTTCCTACCCAGCTTTCTTTGCCTCTCGGAAAACAGTTGATGAGCCCATCAGGAGTGTTTTGGCTTTTTTTCCCCCCTTGAACAGTAGACTGTTTAACCTGAGAGACTGATGTTGGATCATACTCTGGGGGCTTTCTAGGTATCTCACTTCCTCGGATGTTAGTCTTGACTTGTAGGGGGAACTGGAGTGGGAAATGCAAACAAGTCTCTGAACCCTTGCAAACGTGTTATTTGTGAGCTTAAGAGTAACTCCCGGCCTATTCTTGTCTTTCTCTTAGAAACTCAATGTAATAATCCAGGCTTTCTTTCAATAACCCTGAGGTAATGTTTAGAGACTAGAAAGAGTGAGCCACTTCCATAGATTTTTTTATTTTAAAGAACTACAATGCAAGGTAACTGCAGAAAGTGGTAGAAATTGAGGGATAATTCTTAGGGTTCCAGTTTACTCTTGCCAGTGAATGTTGACTACCCTTGTGCCTAATGTGACTGTGATTGTTCATATTGATCTTGGGAGATAAGAAGTGAAATTGGGAACTAAGGGTAAGAAAAGCATGGCAGCATTTGAAAAAAAATAGTTACTGATTTTATCCATTGAATTTTAGGGACATATTTAATAGAGAGGACAAGGGAGAAGCTTGAAGGCCACTTTAGGAGAGGAATAGAAAGAAAAAGCTAAGGGAGACCATGTTCTAGAGAAAATTAGTTGGCCTGTTGGTGCACTGGCCCAGCCTTTTCTTTCACTGCTGCCTAACACAGTCCTCCCCTCGGGCAAGTCAGACTCCCTCTGACCAGCTTCTTCTCAGGCTGCCTGGCTCATTCCTGGTGCTCTTTCTAGAACCATCCTTTAACTTCCCTCCTTGCCTTCAAATCATATTGATTCTTCAAGCCCAATCTACACACCATTCCTTTGAATGTTTTCTTTAAGTTCCATCTTACCAGGATATTTTCCTACCTTGACACCTTACATAAAAGGTACGGTCTTTTTTTTTTTTTGGTTTTATTCATTTCAAACGGGCCGAATCCGGCCCGTGGGCCGTAGTTTGCCCACGGCTGTTCTAGAACCATCCTTTAACTTTCCTCCTTGCCTTCAAATCATATTGATTCTTCAAGCCCAATCTACACACCATTCCTTTGAATGTTTTCTTTAAGTTCCATCTTACCAGGATATTTTCCTACCTTGACACCAAGTAGATGCGTAAGTCTCACCTTTAAACATATCATAGCTACGTCCTTGTATGTTGATCTTTAGGTTGTTACAGGAAAAAATGTCACATGCCAAAAGGCATCGCTCCTGCGAAAAGCCCATGATACCAAACCTAGATTTAATACCTGATCGAATCCCAGTTTCAGCTTCTCGTAGAAACATAATCTTAATTAACTAGTATGGAATGTTCTGCCCAATTCATGAATTGCTTGATAAAGTCAATTAGATCTTCCAATGTATTTGGTTGAATCTTATTTTTAACAGCATAATGTGGTAGTCTAGGGGCACTACTGAGCGCTTATATATCCACCAGGATTCTCAGGGCAGGACCAGGACGGCTCATTTACGCTACCTTAGAGCAGAGAAGGGCAAGCTGTTCGGTTCTTGACCTCAGTCACACCAGAGAAGAAGTATGTCCAGAGCCTGCTGGTCAGAGGTGGCTACTTGCTTCTGCCTCCATTTGACAAGTTAGTCATTGTATGCAGCCTGTTATCCAAATGCGGTCACTCAGTCCTTTTTAGAAGTAGGCAGGGTTTATAGTATTTATGACACATTTATGCATTTATAAGTTGTACATTTTAACACTGCTAGGATTCTCACATGTGGTTGATTCTTACTTTGGAATAAGTCGGCACTTTACTTACCGACATGTATGAGGACCTTCATTTGCAATGTCCTGGGGTTGGGTTAGCACCCATCTGAAATGGAACAGGTAGGTATTTTTCCTATAGTGAAGGTGAGCATGTTTCTTTCCCCTTTTCCAAATTTCAGTGATTTGTCTTATCTTCAGGCAATTCATGCATTTGGTAATAACTTCTCAACTTGTTAGTGTCCAAATGTGCCTGCTCCCAGGAGACTTCACCAACAAATTGATGTGGGATCATGAATCCAGGAGTTTACATATTCCATGCCATCTTTTTCCTTTTCTAATTTGGCACCCACTCAATGCTTATAGTTGCTTATAGTTTCTTTTCTTTCCTCCCTCCCTCTCCTTCTTGTCTTCCTTTGTAGACCAAACCCCAAGAAACACAGCAAGCCCTGCTATTTCATAATCATCTGCTAATAGCTTTCCATCCCATTTCTAACAGAGGTCACATTATCCCCGGCTCCTCGTTCTTTTTCTTGTATAATTAATTAAAGAATGTTACCTTTGATGTCTCTTGAAAGCTGCATCTCCGGTCTCACTTTAGCTCTCTTGATCTGTGCCTATAAAATTGTGCTGTGTTGTTATACTTCTTAGTGAAAGGGCTACACTTTCTCTGTGTCTCTCACAGTTTGGTTTAATATAGGGTCACCGATTGAGCATGTTATTGCTGTAGTCTTCCTATTTCTGATAGAGTTTGGATTCTTTGAAAAGTATTAAATTTCCTCAGTCTTGGTAGCTTTTACATTTGGGTCTCTCCCGCCATGAATTGTTCTTACCTTCCTGATGTCTTCCTTCTGTTTCGGGGCTCCAGAGCTTTTTGTTAACCTCAGTTTTTGATGAGTTCCTTCCTCTTGGAACAAAATGAGGAAAAATCTAAATCCATTCGGCCATTCCTCTGTCAGTCATTGGTACTGGAGCATGTGCTTCCTGGGTGTCTTCTAAGTGCTCACCAGCATTGGACTGACGAGCAAGGTCCTTGCTTCCGTGGGCACGCAGGCTGGCGGGACACTGAGAGCAGAGGTCCACATAAAGGCCCAGTCAGAAGAGACAGAAGCAGAGTCCTTTGGGAGCAGGTCACACACATACCTGATTCAGACTCGATGAGTCCAGCGGCTTCCTGGAGGAAGTGACCCCCTGGCAAAGAGGTAGAGAGAGGAATGTTGGCAAAGGCCTGGAGGCCAAGGGAAAATCTGACACCTGTGAGGACCTAAGAGGTCAGGGCTCTTTGGTTGGAGGTGGAACTCGGGGAAGGGAGTGGCAGGAGGCAGGATACTTTTCTTTTTCTTTTCTTTTTTATTTTTTTAATTAAATATGTTTTGATTGATTTCAGAGAGAGGAAGGGAGAGGGAGAGAAACATCAATGAGAGAGAAACATAGGTTGGCTGCCTCCTTCTTGGGATCGAGCCCGCAACCCAGGCACGTTGCCCTTGGCTGGAATCAAACCCAGGACTCTTCAGTGGGGAGGCCGACACTCTATCCACTGAGCCAAACCGGCTAGGCCAGCATGTTTCACGGGGAGCTGGTCCTCTTCTGCACCACTACATGGTGACCCCCGAGACTTGTTCCATGGCTTTTGAATGTTTAAAACAGATCTTTGCGTAGCTGTGTTTCCCATCACTGACCCGGAGTTTTTTGTTGCAGAGTTTAATTCGCCTCCTAACTCAGATTTGCCAGGGTGTGATTCTCACCCACATCCCCTCCGCACCTCATTGGTCCTCAGGTGCTGCTGCTTCCCCTGAGCAGCGTGTCATATGTTCCCTTGAAGACAACAAAATCCACTTTTACTTGTCCTCCAACTGCTGAGCTTTTCTCTGAGATAACCCCGATGATCACTGTATCTTGATTTTGGAATACAAATCCCTAACATTGGGGAATAAATATGGCTTAATTTCCAATGAATTAAGAGTGTTCTGTATCAAGGCACATTTTAACTCCAAAATAGAATATTCATAATTTTAAAAACCTTGAGTTTTATTTCGTTGTAAAACTCGCAGGTGCCCTAACATTAGTCCAACTAGAGAAATTGTGCGGTGTCCCGAGGTGAGGTTGCTGAGAGGGGCCGGAAACAACAAAGTGAAATTCAGCTGGGAAATCCAGTAGCTATTGCCCTGGGGGAGGTAAGAACAAAGACTTCCAGTGATGGGATAAGCCTGAAATCTGGCCTGAATGGAAAGAGTCTTAAGGGAGATGGTGAGACGCCCCCGGCCCCAGGAGGAGATATGCCCTCTCCGTGGGGGGGGGGGGGGGGGGGGGGGGGGGGGGGGGCTGCAAAGCTAATCAGCTGATATTGTGCAGGTCCCAGGAGGCACCTCTAGGAAGCTGGGTGTTGACTTGTCCACTGAGTGGGATGCAAATCTGCATGCTGGCTGCGCTCCTGACTTGTGAGTGGAATAAAAGGAGGTGTGTTTCCTACTTTAGAGAGCAGCAGAGAAGTGCCCATGGTAGGTGCTAGGAAACAGGCCACTCCCTCCCTTTTTCAGCATGCTTTCGTGGAATAAACCCACTTTCAATTTCAGTGAGATTTCACATTTCCCCCCCATCCCTGTTTTTCCCTTTAAGTAAGGAGTCCTGAGTCATGGGATGTCATTGCCCTGCTCCTCACCCGAGAGGTCAGTGTTTGCCGAGACCAAGTCAGGTTCTTGTTCTCCTCGAGGACACACACCAAATACCAGGACAGAGACATCCAGGAGGCTGCACAGCTGGTGGTCTGAGCCTGCTAAGCAGGTGCTGTGCTAGGGAGGCTCAGGGGGAGTGCTAGACCTGAGAATGGGCGGGGAAGGGCACTGCTCAGAGGCGTCTTTATAGTCAAGACCCAAGTGACAAAAAAGAACCCGTCATGAGAAGGTATAAGGGAGAGCATTCCACTGGAAGAGTGTAAATTTTGTTTTTGTTTTTTTTTTTGTGTGTGTGTGTGTGTGTGGCCGTGTCCAGGAACAGAGAGACGGCTAGTTTGATGGGCTGGTAAGGGGGTGAGATCAGGTTGGGAGGCCTATGAAAAGCCAATGGAATGAGTGCCATGAGTTGATTTTTATTGGAGGAACATCGCTGTGTGTGTGTATTGCTCTGAAGCAGGGGTCCTCAAACTTTTTAAACAGGGGGCCAGTTCACTGTCCCTCAGACTGTTGGAGGGCTGGACTATAGTTAAAAAAAAAAAAACTATGAACAAATTCCTGTGCACACAGCGGAGGCAAAAACACCCGGTGGGCTGGATAAATGTTTTCGGTGGGCTGCATGTGGCCCGCGGGCCATAGTTTGAGGACCCCTGCTCTGAAGAGTAGAATTAGGGTGGTTCCTCCCTAGGTTGTTGCAGTAGCCCAGGTGGGAAATGGTCCCCTCTCAAAAATGGTAGCCAGCAGAAACGAGCCCTCTGTGCCACCTTCTAAGCCACTGGCTTTGCTCTTGGATTCATCAAATTCACACACATCATTATGAGAGAGAGCTTGAGGTTCCCCATTGACAGGCGAGGACACGGAGCACCAGTAAGGCTAAGTATTGTCCATTATTATGTGGTTCAGAAATGACTGAGCCAGTGTTTGAACTCACATAGTTTAGCTCCAGAGCTCAACTTCTTAACCCATGCCCAGAACTGCTGAGTCTTCAAAGTGGTGGTCCCCGTCTGTGCAGGGGCCTGTGGTTTAAGCTCATTAGGGGCGAGCTTGGGAACTCTCTGGTAACCGGGTGTTGGTGTTCAGTGGCGATGGCAAGGGCTGGGAGGGCCCTTGAAGGGAAGGCAACCTGTCGCCCAGGTCTCCATTCATCCAGTGGATCCCAGTGTGGAAGACACAGGTATGCTTGGTGCCACCTCTGCAGTCGCTGCGCTCCAGGCATGGCTGCATGGGAGTGGAGGAGACATTGCTTCTAAATTGATACTCTCCTAAAGAATTGGAAGTTACCTATGACCTGGTTATGGGGAGGCCCCTGGGTCCTCTCCGTGTCCCTCTATTTGGGGAGGATGAGTGTTTGAGGAAACAGTGCCAGGCGCTGGGCTCTTGACCCCATTACATGATCTCATTTAGCTTTTGCACAAGCCCCTTTGGCATTTGAGTTGACTGGGCTCACAGTGCACGTTTGAGTCTGGACTCCATGGCCGAGGTTTGGTGGGAGCATGTGAGGGAGGCCTCATGTGCTTTGCTCTTCTACTTGTCTTCTTAAACTGCCCCGCCCTCCATACAGTCAGGAGCTTCCACATGTCACCAGGATAATACAGTATCTGGCCCCACCTAGACCTTGTTTGGGGAGAGTGACCCTCACCTGTCCCTCTGAGTGACATACAGGGCGTCAGATAACCTTGCCCCCCCAGGGGTGGAATTGGCAGGGACAGAGCACCCTTTTATTTATAAGCATACTTGGAGTGTTATTGGGGGAGGGAGTGGGGGGGGAGTACAAATAGACCTTTTTGCCCCAAAACATCTTGGCATCCCACTAATATGGGCAGGGCAGTTCCTGGTCTCCAGGCTTTGGTATCTCAGATAAACTGAAAGAACCGTGGGGAGAAGCAGTTAGGCATGATTAAGGGGCTGGAGGAATGATTTATGAGGAAAGATGAAAAAGACTGAATATGAATAACAGGGACAGTGCAGGCTAAAGAGACACATGGCAACTCTCCACGAATAACTTAAGGCAGCGATTTTCAGCCGGTGCAATGCAAGGATTTTTAAAACATGCAAGACTTGACTATTTAGTCAGGGACACTAACCTTTTCCCCTTAGATTGTCAAATAAGAAAATGACATCCAACACAGCAATAGCTGTTTGGTGCGAATGAATAAAAATTATAACCTATTTTTTTTGTTGGATCGGCAAAAAATTATATTGGTTGGTGTGTTGCAGAATTTTAGTAATTAGTTCATGTATGGCATGAGATGAAGAAGGCTAAAGATTGCTGACCTAAGGAAATAGATGCTAAGGAGGGACAAGACTCAGAAGATAGTCAAGGGGGAGAGAGTGGGACCCCTTTCTCTCAGGGACCCGCATGTAGGGCTGGTGTTTGCTGTGAAGACTGATGTGAGCTATCCCACTCGTCTGCATACCTTTATGCTTCAGGGGACTTGATCTGACCTGAGATATGTCGGGGTCTGGGTAGGAAGGTACAAGTTGTAAGAAAGCCCCCTACTGTATCAGAAAAATCGGAAACGTTGATATTGAGACTTTTAAGAGTGATTAGGGATCCTCTGAGATATTTATAACTAGAAGAGTCTAAAAGTTATGGAAAGTTATTACAAGGCGTTTAGAGAGGGCAGAGGGATGGCTTCTTAGATATGTTTATTGATTCCCCAACATTGACGTAGTGTCACACACAGGAGAAACAGAAATTACGACCGTGGCTCTTGATTTTATATTTTGGGGAGAGACTGCACCAAGTAACACATGAAATCAATTAAGAAACCTATCAACAAGTATGAAGTAACAGGATGAAAGGCATGACCTGGGGCTGGGGAGGGCAATTTCTGATTCTAAGGGGCTTTTACAATAGGGCTCTGACTCCATGGCAAATTTCAATCCAGTATGAAATTTCTCCTAATTAACATTTCCCTTCTTCTTTCCAAATAGCAAATTTATGGACTCTCAGAAAATCATAGAACACATCTACCGATGCTGCATTTTTTCTCTGTTTGATCCATTCCAGCTGTTATTAACTTTCATGTCTGACTTTCACTAATTTATGAGGACTTCTGAGCTGCAGTCTGAATGCTCCTCTGAATTTTAGACTCTTGGGGGGCAGATTTCACATTAGTTGATCACGACCCTTGCTAATATTTTAGCCAAGCATGCGAGTTTATTGCTGCCTCGTAACCTTCCCAGGGCCCTCCGGTGATGCGTGCTTGAGTGCGCTGTCCTGGCACCTGGGGGGTGCGCAGTTAGGGTAGGTCAATGCTGACTTCACTACGCCCCTCCGCCCCCCGATTGATCAAACCTGAGCATCCTCCGCCTGTCTCTTCCGCGCGTAGTTCCTGCCCATATAGTCTCACAAGCTCCGAAGTAATAGTTTTCTGGATTTTCACAGGCCTGTCCTGTGATCTAAGGGAGGTAAAAGTTCTGGCATTTTTGTGTACCATAGAGGCTGCTGAAAATGCACTTTTCCTCTCTTCTCTGTCTGCTGATGGATCACAGTAACAAGGAGTCTGGGGCATGAAACATTCAGGTGCAGTTTCTCTTCTCTGTCTGCTGATGGATCACAGTAACAAGGAACTGAGTCTGGGGCATGAAACATTCAGGTGCAGTGTTTGGTCATTCATGCTTGATTTTTCTTAGACGTGACTCCTTTTCATGCTTCATATCGTCTTGATGGCCATGTACTAGTTATTCTTGCTGTCTGGGAGCACAACCAGAATACTGAAATAGCCCAGTGAATATGGAGGCCAGTGGTCAGCACGTGGTACTCTCTACCCACAGAGGAAATAAGTTTGGAGATCTATCTTATTTTTTTTTTTTTTTTGGAAATCTACTTCAATAGGATATTCTAAAAAAAAATTCTCTCTTCTTGATAACAGTGCAGCCTTTTTCCTTTGGTGCCAGTCACCTATTAATTTTTAGATTTTTCTGAAGCGTCTCTTTCATAACAAGCCACCAGGTTAGCATGACTGTAAGGCATGGGTTTTTTTTTCTGCTGCTTTCTGTCATGAGGATTAAGATTCCAATTAGAAGCTCTGTTAAACAGCTTGATAGTAGAGCTGTGATTGGCCCCTCTTCTAGAAGAGTCAAGATCCTACAGGGTGATGATGTGTGGAAGTGTGAGCTCTCCTGTCATGTGAATTCCTTCCGATACGAGTGTGTGGGGCGAGGTTTGAATGTAGACTGGCTGAGAAGCTCTGCAGGCTGTGTTGTGTGATTGAGTTTTAGAATTAATGAACCTGTAGCCATCAGCAATACTAATGATTGTGTGTGGCGTTTCCTTACTTATCCTTATTTAGCTAATACTTTAGACGAAGGCAAACTATTTCAGAGTACCTGCTTTGTTTTGAGTGACAGTCTAGTTTTGCAAGGAGCCAAGGTAGAAATGGAGGCATTCCGAGAAGTTGGAGCTTTGTTTTTTCCACCTGGGCATAGGTAATGTTTTTCTGGTGCTGTTGCTTTTTGTATTTTTAAAGAATTTAATTCTTTAAAGTAAATATTCCTACCGTTTTTTCTCTTAGATAAAATTAATATTGAAGGTGGCCTTTTTGTGTTCTGAAATCGTAGGAGAGGCTTTTAGGCACTGGGGATGATGACAGTGGGACCTGGTGATATGCAGAGAATTAAAGCAGTTGATTCTTGGTAGGATGGTAAGTAAAGATTCCTGTGTTTTCCTTTTCTTTTTAAAAATATATTATATTATTGATTTCAGAGAGGAAGGGAGAGGGCGAGAGAGATAGACACATCAGTGATGACCCACACTAGGGATCAAGCCTGCAACCTGGGCATGTGCCCTGACCGGGAATTGAACCGTGACCTCCTGGTTCATAGGTCGATGTTCAACCACTGAGTCACCTGGCCAGGCTCCTGTTCTTTTTTAGCTCATTTTCACCTTCTTGGATCTTTTTGTAGTTCCAGTTAAATGCTTTCCACATTTAACCTGTTAATGTTGGCTCATCTCTGCCAAGTGATGTCAGGTTTAGATGAACCATTAGAGCTAATGTTCTGAGGGTGCCAAAATGGAATAAGTGAAGCCGAGAGCCTCCAATCCACTAAGGATTCTAGAGAGATTTACTAGGATTCCACCCTAGAGTGATATTCCAAACTGGGAAAGCTGAAGCATGTGCAAGCAAAGTTCTCTCTTGGAAACTGGTTTATAAAAACTAACTGGGAAAAACAGATTTGTAAAAGCTGAACCTTCTTTTTATTCATACACTAGTGGCCCAGTGCACGAAATTCGTGCACCCGGGGGGGGGTGTCCATAAGTCCGGCCTGCACCCTCTTGCAATCCGGGACCACTGTCTCCTAACCACTCGCCTGCCTGCCTGCCTGATTGCCCCTAATCGCTTCTGCCTGCCAGCCTGATCGCCTCCTAACCGCTCCCCTGCCGGCCTGATTGACGCCTGACTGCTCCCCTACCGGTCCGATTGCCCCCAACTGCCCTCCCCTGCCAGCCTGATCGCCCACAACTGCCCTCCCCTGCTGGCCTGATCGCCCACAACTGCCGAGACCTGCCTTCTCCACTGGGACCCTCCTCCGTGGGAGGCGGCGGAGATGCCGGACTGGCCTTCTCTGTGCCGCGTGGAGCCGCGGGACCCCCAGGCCTCATCACGTGGAGTGGCCACCGGGCCCTACCTCTACTTTGTGTGCGGCCATCTTGTGGTGGCCATCTTGTGACGACATTGCGCGCAAGGGTCACCTAGGCTTTTATTAGTATAGATATGGTGATTATTTGATTACTCCAATATTCATTAGTTATTTTCCTTTTGAGTCAAAAAGAAACCTTGAACTTCTCTTAAAGAAGTTCTCTTAAAGAAATTCTCTTTATAATTTAACAGTTTCCTGTATTTTTATTGAAATTATGTTTATGAGTAACACACTCATTTCAACAGCTCATGAAGTTAGTGTGAAAGCTAAAGTCGCTCCATCCATCTTTCCTGTTCCAGCCCCAGTCCCAAGTATAATTTTTGCTATTTCTGTTTTAGGTTTTGTCTTTTTTTTTTTAATAGAAAGTCCAGAATATGCTTAAATATTTGTTTTTTTTGATATATCAAGTCTAGATATTTTCATTCAATACAATTTATTGACTCTGCAGTATGAGAATTAACATTCAGTTTTCTAACACTGTGCCCTCCTCTTCTTTCATTATTGATATTATGTTATTTGTCTAAGGGTTATTTTTATCACTTTAAAGAATGTCTTAAAACTCTAAACCTTTTGATTTTTCAGTTCAGAAGATGAGGATATTAGGTCACCCTGCCCATTCCATCTTCTGGAGTCAAGTTTTTCTATTAGAGTGTCACAGTTGTTAATATCTCCATGGTATCTCACAACCAGCACTGCATCTGCCATGTCTGTGTACGTAGGCTGACTCTAAAAGTTAAAAGCAATGAATTCTTAGCATTGAAGTAGAATGTTAGGACCACACCTACTTCTTTGAGGGTCCAGCATTTTAATCCCTAGATCAGTGATGGCGAACCTATGACACGCGTGTCAGAGGTGACACGTGAACTCATTTTTTTGGGTTGATTTTTCTTTGTTAAATGGAATTTAAATATATAAAATAAATATCAAAAATATAAATCTTTGTTTTACTATGGTTGCAAATATCAAAAAATTTCTATATGTGACACGGCACCAGAGTTAAGTTAGGGTTTTTCAAAATGCTGACATGCCGAGCTCAAAAGGTTCGCCATCACTGCCCTAGATCATCCGATGGTGATGGGTCTAGCATTAAGAACAAGTGTTTTATATATTCTTGCCCTTTCTTAATTGCTTGCATACCTACTGAATTGCATTTTTGTAATTGCTTTGGGTTTTCCTCTATTGTTTGCCTTTATAAACTTTTTAAAAAATTTATTTTTATTGATTTCAGAGAGGAAGGAAGAGGGAGAGATAGAAACATCCATGATGAGATAGAATCATTGATCAGCTGCCTTCTGCAAACCCCACACTGGGGATCAGGCTGCAGCCTGGGCATGTGCCCTGACCAGAATAGAACCGTGACCTCCTGCTTCATAGGTTGACGCTCAACCACTGAACCACACTTACTGGGTCCTTTATATTATTCTTATATATTTTTTTTTCCAACTTCCTAACTATATTTTTTACACATAAGGGAGAGCACCCATCTTTCTTGGGCATTTCATTCTCGCAAGCAATCTGGATCTGGTGTCTCAGGACATCCCCTCACCATCATCCTGATTGGAACTACTGTTTCCTGGGTCTTAACTGACTTTGTCATTCTTAGTTTATCCTTTTTTTTTTTAATTTATCTTTGATGTTGAAAGTATTACAGATGTCCCGTTTTTTTTCCCGTTGATCCCCCGCCCCCTGCCCCAGGCCTTCACCACACTATGCTATTTCCTTTTATTCTATTGGAGTACATCAAGTAACTTTCCAACAAGGAAGGAGGTACACTTTCTGAGTTCTTACATATATGATATCTTTTTTTTAATGTGATAATATCATTATTCTGCCCTTGCTTTTGTTTGATAGTTTAGCTAGAACTCTAACTTCAAAAAACCACCCCCACCCCAAGATCTTTGAAGACATTACTACATTTTCTGTTAAGATCCAAAATTATAGATGAGAAGTCTGATGCCCCTTTGATTTGAATTCCTTTTAGATGGTTCCTTATTTTTCCCCTGGAAACTTTTGATCCTAAAAGCAATAGGTATTTAACATTTTATTTTATTTTCATTCATTTTGCTTATCACATGGGTGGAACCTTCCAATGTGAAGATACATTCTTTGTCTCTGGGGATGAGTTTTATTCTATTATATTTTAAATCATTTACCTGCCCTGGTTTCTCTGTTCTTTCTTTCTAAGACTTTGCTTCATTGAATATTAGGTCTCCTGGGTTACTCCTCTGTGTCTCTCATCTTTTCTCTCACATTCTTCCCCTGTCTGCTTCTGGTTCTGTGTTCTGGGAAATTTTTTTTAAATTCATACTTAAGTGCTTTTAGTGATATTTTAATTTCAGCAATCATTTTTAATTTTCAGGCGTTAAAAAAAATCTCATATAGCTCCCCTTTTTTGGGTGCCTTTTGTACATAATACAGTTGGCCCATGAACAATTCAGGTGTTAGGGGTGCTGATCCCTCCCAACACAGTTGAAAATCCATGTATAACTTTTGAATCCCCCAAAACTTAACTACTTAATAGCCTACTGTGGACTAGAAGCCTTACCAATAACATCAACAGTCAATTAACATATATTTGTATGCTGTATGTATTATATACTATATTTTTACAATAAAGTAAGCTAGGAAGGAAAATGTTATTAAGAAAATCGGAAGGAAGAGAAAATACATGTACAGCGTTGAAAAATCTGCATATAAGTGGACCTGTGCAGTTCAAACACCAGTTGTTTAAGAGTCAGCTGTACTTTCTCAAAACCTTTCAAAAGTTTCCTTGGGGCCCTTTTTCCCCCTCTAGGCCATTTTTTTCTGTTTTCTTCTGGTCGTGCTCATTTATGTCCTCTATCTCTTCGTAAGCCTGGTGATCTTGGGTGCTCGTTTATAGTAAAGCCGTGGGAAAGGTTGCTGCCCTACGTTTCCTCTGCTCAGCCTTATGTTTGGCATCCTAACAACTTATGTGTACTGGCAAGATTTCCTTTAGGGAAATAAGCTGGGGCCCTCCATATGCCAGGACGAGGATGGCTTGATTCTGGGGAGCAGTAAGAATCAGCATGGCTCAGGCACCAATCGGGGCTTGCACCCACCTGTCAGACTGACACTGGTGGTGAGAGCCTGTATGGCACACATGGTGAGTGCCTTTGAGTGAGAAACCTGGGAATGGGAAAAAGTTCCAAATTCCCTGCTGAATTCACTTTTCCAGGGCATGAAATGTTGCTGTGCAGTGGGGCAGGAGACAGGCAACGTGACTGGCATTGAGGTTCCATGTAAATATTTGTCCAGCCCAAGGCGTCTTGGGTGGACTTGGTTGGTAACTCTTTCTTGTTCCCTTAAAGAATAGTCCAGGCTGCTGCTTCTCCACAATTCAAGTCTTAGCCACTTTGCATGGGTTAACATATTTTATTCTGATTCTATTTCATTGATTGTTACAGAGTACAAGCTCTGCAGCCAGACTATCTGGGTTCAAATCCTGGTTCTGCCACTTCTAACAATGTGCTCATGGGCAAATTATTTGGCCTCTCTGGGCCTCTGCATTCTCATTTTTTACGATTGGGTAATAGCGGCACCTGCTTCATAGGCTTGTTTTGAGGATTGAATTATTTAATATAAATAAAGCTCTTAGAAACACCTACACAAAGTAAGTACTCATAGTTTATTATTTTTGTTGGTGTTTTGAGCATTACTACACCATCAACTTCCATCTTTTCATTTCAGAGAGGTCTGCAGAAGGACAGGTGAGGAACAGGTTCGCTCAGGCTGCCATCTTGAACTGGAAATGACAAATTAAATAGTTTCCATTTGGGGCATATTACAGAAGGATGTAGAGTTAGTTAAACTGAGAATCCAGTCTCGGCTCTGTTGCCTTCTCACAGCGTGACCTTGAGCGTCTTTAAAATGGGGGCAGTGATGGCGACCTCACCTGGGAACCAGGAACCACATGAGAGAATGTGCTAAGCCACCCAGCAAGGTGACTTCCCTTCTGTGAATAACCCGAGCATTGTCACAGTGCCTTCACCTCCCCGATGCCCTGCATCTCACACTGAAGGAAGATATACAGGGGAGTGTGGCTTGTGTGCTGTCATCTGCACATTTAGGATGTCTTTGGATGCTGCTAATGCTTCTGTATAATCTTCTTTACTTTCAGCTTTGGGAATGTATTTTATTCACGTTATGATTTTATAAATTTGAGAAGCATTGGAAATAATGGACTTTAACCCTAAGAACTAGGAAAAGCCCTACCTGGATAAAAACTAGGTATGGTCGCTGTGTCATATTTTATGGAGTAACATACAAAGACTATGTAGTACAACTTCCAGAAGGCGGCTACCAGCCCAGCCAAAAAGTCTTTACTCCTTCCTGCTTCAAGAGCTAGTCATTTGTCTTTGGAGAAAAGTTTCCCTACTTTATTTTTTTACCCAAATTTACTGTTTAAAAAAGCAACTAGTATAGTGGTTCAGTAGAAATTGAAATGAAGTAGTTCAGCTGTGGCTAATGCCGTAACAAACAGTTAAAATGGATGATGTTGTCATATGTTTTAAATTGAGTGCCCATTTACTACAGACTTGCTGCATGGGAAAGTTTCCCCCCCCTAACATCTATATATGTCTGCGTTTTTGTGTGTGTGGTGTTTTTTTTTAGTTTTATTTCTTTTTTCATATTAGGTATGTTTTAATGAAATTGGCTAATAAACTGTTTTAATTTATTTTTTAATATGGTTCATTTTAATGCCCCTGTACTGTTAGAAATTATAAACGTGAAGAAATAAATAATATTATATAAAACATATATATATATTTTTAATTAGGTTATTTTCAACCTGCCCCAAGTATTATTAGGGTTTAAAGATTTTAAGTTGGTGCTGTATTAAATACCTAGACTGTTCCATTGTAGAAGTTGGCTGTGTTAAGGAGATGGGCATGGAGAAATGTGGGGATGCACATGTGCTGTATAGAAGGTACCACAGCCTGCAAACAGTTTTACAAGTCAGATCTCGTTGAGAAGAGGGAGGTGAGCAGATTTATGAGCTTTAAATCCACTCTGCCCACCACACATGAAGTAAATGTCAGTGTGTTCCTTTTAAAAATCATGCACCCCTGAAGAATGTGTAATGGGCTGTAGTGTCAGGGAGAAACATCTTTACCCCAGCTTGGGCGGAAGAGCAGGAGGCAGTGTGTCTGCTCAGAGCCTGGGAACAGTGGTCTACCTCTTGAAGGCCCCCTCGGGCCCACGTTGAAAAGGCTTTTTACTAGAAGGGCTGCCTGCAATCGCGAACCATGTCAGAAGTGGGAAGATAGGCTGTCGATCAGAGAACAAGACCGTGTGGTTGAAAGCTGGTGAAAAATTGAAAAGCTGAAAATCCGAACGGAAAGAATTGGAATAGGCCCAGGGTTGCGGAGGCCACACAGAGCTGGTGTGGGGAGTGTGAGGAGATGGGGCTCGAGCAAAGGCTGCCTCTGGACCGATCCTCATCACGTGTGTGTGTGTGTGTGTGTGTGTGTGTGTGTGAGAGAGAGAGAGAGAGATCCTTACTCTTTTTGGGGCTGGAGGAAGTCCTCTAAGCCAGAACCAAGAAGGCCACAGCTTTCCAGCCCCCCTGGCTGACTCTTTCCCTTTTCTGAATGAATGGGTTTTGTAGCCCAGACCCGAACACAGAACAGAAGAAAGCTGTAGTGGCAGTTACAGAACTGCGGGCTTATTTCACGTGAGGTACATTAATCAAGTTCCATAAGATCAATCCTGTGTTTTTAAGTTATCACCGATAGGCAGCTTTCGGATCTCAGCTCCCAGCGCCATTGAGCCCCACTGTAAAGCTCCACCACATATAAATGTGGTCTAGTTATACTCTCAAAAATAAGAGGCTTGTCTCCTGAGGACCGCTCCATATTACGGGTGGAGTATAATCCTTAACATTGTTTTTCTTTGCTTTCAAATGGCTGGGGACAGTGAGTCCGGAGTGAGAACTGCCTTTGTTTCATGTCGTGTGCATGGCAGGGGAAGAATGTAGCAGGGCAGAAAATGAAGAAAGACATAAAAGGATCTCAGCTCAAGGAGGTCAGATCCATCAGAGGCTTAGCGTTGCCTTCAAAGATGCCTGGGACAGGTGGCAGTTCAAGACAATCACAGCAGCCGCACCCGCTGGAGCTGAGATAAGGGATTTCTGCAGAAGCCTGCTATCTGGTGCCCGTTGGCTTTGATGTAACTCTGCTCGCAAGACTTTGGGGAGCAGGTGACTGCCTTCCTCGGCAATAGGCTGCTGTTGTTCAGTCTTTTAAGGTCTCATTACAGAGCTCCTCCAGGATTAATCCTCTTTAAGGTTTACATGGCATGGTTTTGTCCGGAGGCCCAGCCAGAGACCGTGGTGCCACCTGCACAGCCCCCTGCTTTCCCTCTTCCCAATCCAGGCTGCTGACATCGAAGCAGCAAACTTTCCGCACCCTTTGCTTCCCTTTCTGGTGATGGCTGAGTTTTTGTCCTGCTGCAGCAAACCTTTAGCACTAAATCGCCTGCTTCTGTTATTCATCCTGCCCTTCGGTGTTTTTTAGTATATATATATTTTTAATCTCCCTGTCAACTCTCTTTAGAAAGAAATAATGATGTTGCTTGGCTGTAGAATGGGTTGGTGAGTTCTTTTAACCCATTACTTTTTAAAAAAATATATTTTATTGACTTTTTACAGAAGGGAGAGGGACAGAGAGTGAGAAACATCGATGAGAGAGAAACATCCATCAGCTGCCTCCTGCACACCTCCTACTTGGGGATATGCCCACAACCAAGGTACATGCCCTTGACCGGAATCGAACCTGGGACCCTTCAGTCCACAGGCTGATGCTCTATCCACTGAGCCAAACTGGTTAGGGCTTAACCCATTACTTTTAAAAACAGTTTGTAAGACAGATTCCACAGGTGCACCCAGGAAAACATCCATGTGCATAAATTGCATATTTTTTGGAGCACTTATGTTAAAAACATATTTTTTAATGAGCAAATCAAACTTAAGATTTATTGGATTTGCTGTTTTAGGTGATCCTGTTAGATAAAGGGAAGGTGCAGATTTTTTTATATCTGCCTTATTTGACACGACAGCAGCAACAACAACTAAACAAAACTATCTCCCGAATTTCAGAAATAAACTTTGTCCTGACACTTTAAAGTTTTGGTTGAACAAAGCATTTCATAGACTCTTTTTTTTAAAAAAAAATATATTCTACCGATTTTTTTTACAGAGAGGAAGGGAGAGGGATAGAGAGTTAGAAACATCGATGAGAGAGAAACATCGACCAGCTGCCTCCTGCACACTCCCCACTGGGCATGTGCCCACAACCAAGGTACATGCCCCTGGCCGGAATCGAACCTGGGACCCTTGAGTCCGCAGGCCGACGCTCTATCCGCTGAGCCAAACCGGTTAGGGCTCATAGACTCTTAAGTGTTCACTTGAAGGGGCAAGTGGGGAACTTTGAGGCATGACTTTGAGGAAGCAAGTGGAGGTGTGGCTTTTGGCCCCTCGCAGCTCCCTGTACTTGAGGATGTGTACTGGGCTCTAGTGTCAGGGAGAAACACCTCTAGTCCAGCATGGACAGAAGAGCAGGAGGCAGTGTGTCTGCTCAGAGCCTGGGAGCACTGGTCTACCTTTTCTAGTTGAAAAGGCTTCTTACTAGAAGGGCTGCCTGGGAATGAGCAGTGGGATGTGGGGGCTTCTCACCCCTCAGTCAGTGACTCAGGGTAACTTTTGTGTCAGTGACTGGAAGGAGTTAACATCTCACCATGCAGCATCTCTGGTGTCAGTCTAGTTCTTCACGAGAGGGGTGCTTGGGTTGGAACAATCACCATAACTGGTCATCACTCCCAGAGTAAGCATCGTCCACATGTTAATTTTGTGCAGGTCGGACTCTGCAAATTGGAAATAATTTTTAAAATAACACCAGAAGCAAGCTGAGCCCCAGTAGTCAACGTAGCGAAGGAAGAGAATGTTGTCATAGGGGCCACCTTATGACAGCATGGGGACCAGCATGCGCTTTAAGCTTTAAACTTCTGCAAGGGATTGTTTTGTTGTGTGTTTATGTTGGTTGAAATGTACTCAGGTGTCAGAAGGAAAACCACCCCCCAAGACAGTGTTTTCTTGAGGCTGACTTTCTTCCTCTGACAAGTGAGTGTTTAATGGAAGGTGAGACAGTGGGAAGAAGTGGTTTGGGGGTTACACAGAGAATGATGGCTTGTAGGCGTCAGCACCTGGCCTTTGAGGGTGACTCTTGAAACTGTAGCATCAGAACTAACCATGTGGTACTTGTTTGGCCGTGTAGAATCCTGGCCGTCGCCCCAGACCTCCTGAATTAGAATTTTTGGGAACTGAGTTTGGGATCCAGTTTTCTTAACAAGTTTTTGTACAATGTGGTGTGAGAACACTGCTTTAAGAATTAAAAGTCAGATGGCGATCTCAATTTCTTTAAATTTCCAATTGGTAAACACTCAGATTTTTTTTTTGTCTCAAAATTATCCTGTAAATCTGCTCACCTGATTGTTATACATTATATTCCTATTTGAATTACACTTTATTGTTGATAGTTGTTTAAGTAGAAATTCGAATACTTATGAAATCAACTTCCTTTCCTTATATGGTAAGGAAGGTCAGATAAATGATTTGATACCACAGAGAATTTTTATTTATTATTTCTTCTGTATTGTGTCTAAACTGGATTAGCAATAGGCAGTAAGGATAATTTGTGCAATTATGAGTTGTCTATCTAAATTTCTGTTTAGGGAATAGAAATATACACCCTTGTATGGATTTTAATGTATATGTATTTGAATGTATGTTGTCAACAAAAACACAGACCTTCCTAAATATGAAAATACTGTCATTTGCTAGAATATCCACCAAGTTTATGCATTATTTTTCTGTTGTTTCTTTTTTGATCAAGACTTGCATTTGTTTTAAAGTAAGTTCTTAATTCTGAGATGATTAACCAGATTCAGGATGTAGAAATGTTGATTGACTTATTTCCAAAAATGGGAAAATATCGGCATGATTGCTGAAAAAAGTTGGTCTGGTCTCTCCGTGAGCCCATCAAAATGGAAGCTGTTAATTGAAGAGCCGATTAATGCATACTCCAGACATTCATATTTAAAATAAGTGCCACAATGGATTTTCCAACAGATTTTCCTACATAAAAATCAGGGGTGGGGAAACTTTTTTTCTGCCAGGGGCCATTTGGATATTTATAGCAATTCGGGGGCCACACAAAATTACCCCTAAAAATTAGCCTGCTATATTTAGTAAAACATTTAATTAACTCACCCCTAATGCCTTGGCAGGGCCAGACCAAATGATTTCGCAGGCCTTATATGGTCTCTGGGCTGGATGTTGCCCACCCCTGATAAATGCTAACATTTTGTTAACATTTGTAATAAACACATCTGAACAGTAGAGGCGTGAAATAAGAAGTCTGGAATAGTACAAGTTTAGTGTTTAATATCCAGATTTATCCATTTGCCCATTTTGGTTGTAAGGTCGTGGTTGTTCCTAGTACAAATGTTTTCTGTTCAGTCATTTCTCTCCCTGCTGCATGTTTCTGCTAAAGGAAATATGGGTACTGATGATATGGTGACTTGGAGGAAAAGAAGGTCTGATTTTGGGATCAGAAAGAACAGGATTCAACTTTCAGCTGTTTGCTTGTTGGGGTATCTTGTGTAAGTCACTTAATATCTCAGTTTTCTAACTGAGATCAAGTGCCTACTTCAGAGGCTGGTGGGAGGGATAGAGCAGGTCTGCAAGACCTTATTGGTGTGTAGCACCTACCATTCCTAAGTGATTTCAATTTGTAGGTGATGACTACATTTAACACCGCTGTATGGTATATGAGAGTAAATCCTGAAAGTTTTCATCACAAGGAAAAAAATTGTTTTGTAACTATACGCATAGATAGATGTTAATAATCACTTCACAATATATGTATGTCAAGTCATTATGCAGTGCACCTTAAACTTATACAGAACTGTATGTCTACTATCTTAGTAAACCTTAAAAAAAAAAAGAGCAGGTTAGTTTCCTGTCCCAGCAGTATTTCTTTTGGCCAGTTTGATCATATGTACAGACCTTACAGTTTTTCTCTAATAAAAATCATAGAAAACCTGATTTTATGTGATTGGAAAAAGTATGTAAAAGCCAGGACTTTCTCTATAAAGTATTTTAAGTTAAAAAAGAGACACGAGTGGTATTTTTATGTGGCTTATTTTTATCGAATAGCATTTTCATTTCGACAGTTTTTTGAGGGTCACTAACTTCTTGTCTTTGTGTCATGACATTGGGGAGAACTTGCGTGCTCGGCTTTAAAGGTGCCCGCATGCAGGAAACACAGCCACATCAGTGGGCAGCGGGCTTGCCTACCCCTCTCTGTTACTGGCCTCACCAGCTATCCACCCGATGTGACTTGCTCAGGACCTTTTTATGTGAAAATATGGGACCTATTCACTACAAATGCTAAAATTCAGTAAATCTAAGTTGCCCTGCTGAGTTTTCAGCCTCAGGGAAAAGAAGAGGCACCCACTGCCTCTGTTGTTGTGTTGTGATTTGACTGTAATGATTAGAATTTTAACAGGCCCACAGCTAGTATTCGGTGAGTACCTACGTGCTGCCCAGGTGTTCACGCCCACGTAGGTGTGGGTGACATTTGGCGAAGGAGGAAGAAGTGGAAATGCAGCCCTTAAAGAGCAGACTTGGAAACCGGAAGCTCTCAGGAAGTTCTCCTTGGACCTGTGTGCCCATCCAAACCCTTCAGATGGAAGGGAAGGCAGGAGGGGTCGAGGAGATCTTCTATGGAGGCTGTGTTATCAACCATGCATGTAAGTGGGTGGCACTTGACATGTGTTGGCTAAAATAACAGACACTGGCATTTTTTATTTCTGTATGAGGAGAGAGGGAAAATGCAATCTGGTTGTCATTATTTGCTGTATTTTATTTTTGTACTTCCTACCTTTACTGCTCTGAACTTGTGCCCATCTACCTGCTAGGTCAGTGGTTCTCAGTGTGTGGTCCCTGGGACCAGCAGCCTCTGCATCCTGGGTAACTTGCTAGAAATGCAGATTCTGGGGCCCAAGGATCCATGTTACCAAGTTTTGTAAGTGAGGCTGATGCAGCTAAAGTTTGAGAATCACTGTGTTCGAGTATCTTGTGGAATGATTTGGGTCCATCCATAAGATTGGGAACCCAGAAGCAGGGAAAGGACTGTGATCAACTTGGGAGGGGGAAGGAGTATCACTTCTCTGGTTTCTTCTGACTTCCTCAGGCCAAATGCAAGCCTGAAGTAACTGGTGGGAGGGTAATTCGGAGATGGGAGCCAGTGTTTGCTTAAGTCCCTCCCTTATTAATCAATGACTTTCTGATCTGGAGTTGTATATCTTTTGAAATGGGCCTGTTTAGCACTCAAGTTTGCAAGCTGCAATGCAAAAACAATAGCAGAAAGTCTGTAGGAGAAATTGGTGATTGTTTATCCTACAATTATGGATCCATGGAACCTTATGAATTGAAAAATAAAGTAAGTATTTGCAGGATTAATCAGAACAGAAGATAGAGAGACTGTGCTTGAACTCCGAGTTAAGTAAAGGACAATAGCCACTGAGCCTATGTATTCAATTTCAGTTCTTCCTTACATTCTTCGAAATACAGCTTTAGCCTCTTAATTTAAAGAAATGAAAAAATCCAGACACTTTGTTTTTCTACAAGGCATCAAGGAGAGAGGGTAATAAACAGTACCTGGCTGATGTATTTTAATAAATACCGGTTTACTGCATGCCGCAACAGAGAGCAAACACATGCAATTACTTGCAAATTTCTTCAGTGTTTGTGCTTATAAATCTCTGCCTAAACCTTCCCAGCTGGGAGCTCAGTTAGTCTTTCTGCTGTGGAACCAGGGCTTTGTTCTGCTGTTCAGCCTCAGCACGGTCTGGAATAATTCAGAAACATATTAGAGAGATTGCTGCTCCCAAAAGGCATAAGGAAATAACCTTCCCTCTCGGCCTTAGGGAAATCAGCCCAATCAGAGTTCGGGCAGATTTCTCGATTAAACAAAGAACTAACTGTGCACAAATTGCACCTTAACAATTTGTAAGGAGTCCACCTTAGAAATGTCTTGCAGATGGAGAGCTGATATTTTTTAATCAGGGCAGTGGGGCTGCTAAATTCAAAATGTCACCAGCATTTTCCCACTGCTCAACAATTAGCATCCCCCCCAAATTAAATTGAAAGTTGCATTCATAGGCAGTCTTCAGCTTTGGACCCACTGCCCTGGGTTGTGGAACACAGGTGGAAACCACTCTCTCTGTCCGTGTGAGGGCTCAGGGTGCGCGTGTGTGCGTGTCTGTGAGTGTGTCTGTGTGTCTGTGAGTGTGTATGGATGACTCAATTCATCTGGAACACATCCCAGGGAGCTTTGGGCTGTCAATTTCTATTTCAGCAAATTTTGTATTGGGAACCAAAAAGGGGGTAGAAAGTTATGGTACTTAATGTTGTTGTGACTTTATGTGCTCCTAGTCAAATTATTCAGAAATCAAAATCAGGCCGCTGGAGTGCTGTGGAACATTGTTTAGACTGGGTCTTTTTGGAAATATTTAGAAGATTTCTGCTGATTATAAGAGATGCTCGTGCCAAACCACCACCCTTATGACATTTTTAGGAAAATGACTGTTTTTGGATGGGAAATCTGGGCATGTTGGAAGCTGTGTCAGTTCGATATTCATCCCACTTGCAGTTTTTTGTGTCTTACTGCAGCGAAGAGACCCATGTTTAGCTAAAAACTAACAGTCACTTCTAAGCCATAATGCTTTCAGTAAGGACCTCCCCAACCCCTTACTGAATTTCAGAAGAGGGCAGACGTTAGGTCAGGTTTGATGACCTCATCCAGACCCTAAGTAGACAGCCCCACATCCTTAGCCCAGCAGAACCACCAAGGATGCTAATCGGTGTGGTTCACCTGACTCCGAGTTCTGAGTTCCATTTTTGTGAAAAGAAACTCTGCAGCCCATTGATTCTATGGAAACTCTTGAGATTCCTCATGTGAATCAAAAAGCAGTCTGGTGGGGGGAGGGGTCACGGGGGTGGGAAGCAGTCTGGGAAAAACACTTTGAGTTTGGACTCTTCCTGATTTAAAAATGGTTTTCCTCAAATGTTGCTTTTGGTTTTCTTTCATTTACACAGAAGTGCAGGCATTGGACAGATTTGTCAACAAGGTCCCTTTCCTGAATAAGAGTCTGAAGGAAGGAAGCCTGCACAGAAGTCTGAATACCTGGGTGCAGGCTAGCACGTGTGGCTGTCCCTGCCTCCTCTCTGAGCCGCTCTCGCCTCCCAGAGAGAAGCTGAGAGCAACCCGCCTATCTTGTGAATGTAATCAGAGGGTTGATTGGAAGGCTCTTGCTACCCTGTGAAAGGGGGCTGGTCCCAGTTGGGTTTGGATGCTAGTTTTCTTTTCAGAGCTTTGGGACACTTTCAGAATGCTGATTTTGTAGTTTTTTATTTCATAGCAGTGGTCAGTTTGATTTGGATCCATGTCTACCCCTCCCATTGTCAGGGCCCTAAAACAGTGACGACAGTCTGCCAGTCCATGCCCACAGTATCAAACTGGGTAGGTTAAACTGGTGGGAACTTCACTGTGGAACTCAGAAGTGCTGGGACCAGGGGTCGGTCTGGGGAGGAGCCGCGGGCGAAGGGGCAGGGATATTTGGCCTGTGCATATTTAAGCCTCGGTGGCATTCCAGGGCCCATTCTGAGTCATGTCTCTGTCAGTCCCTGGCTCTGTCATCATGGATGATTGATTGGTTTCCTGTAAACCTGGAAATTGGGAAGAAGATGTGTATTGTCCTCCAGGCCTTCTGTGAGGAGTCAGAACATGCAGGAGGAACTAATGGGCCAGATTTCCCAGACACGACTGGGAATGAGGTTCTTGGGGTAATGCTGAAACAAGCATTTCAGAAGCCCCCACGAGAGAGGATGGGATGTGGGAAAGGCTTTATTTGTGTGAAGTTACAGTCCTCGGGTTGCAATGTCCCATTTCCCCCAAGCCAGTCCTGGGAAAGGAGCAGCTGGGTGGTTCAGCAAAGCCAGAGGCAAGGCCAGCGTCCAGAGCTTCCCTTCCACGTCACAGCCGGGTATAGTCCAGCGTCCAAGCTAATTGAAGTCCATTAGTCTGTTGTGGGTTTCCCACAGGGCCAGGAGCCATGTGGGCGCAGGGGAGCGTGCCCTTGCAAGAGTAGTCAATGGAGCCAGTGCCCTGGATCCAAGCGAGCTCGCTTTCTTTTTTTTTTTTTTATCAGTTTGCATATTTAGGTCTCGAGCACTTGCAGTGGCCATACTCATTCTGACCACTGACTTGTTTCAAGGTGTGATTGGCGGGGCAAACCTGTAGGCACCTTCCCACGTCGCTTAGACCTTACCGGGCATGCATCTAAATGGCCTTGTCCAGTCCCTGCCCCCATCCGTCAGCGGGAACAGGCGTGGTTGTTCAACGCAGTGTTTTGGCAAAGCTGTATAAATGGCATGCCTCTATGATTTGGTCTCCCCTTTACCCCTTTCCTCTTAAATAATAACCAGGTTATTACAACGGCATCAAAATGAGATGATGAGTATACAAACTTAATCCTTGGGCTCCGTGACTTAACACTGTTGGCAGTGGAGAAAAGCTTACAGATGAAACAAACTTAGGAAAAAAGGTGAACAAAACCTTTGGATGAATATCATTAAGAATATTAAACTTCAGGGGGGATGAGAATATCTGGTCTCAGGTTATACACTTTACCAGAAGTACTTTTATATCACTGGCAGCTTCAGCCTGGAACATCACTGGCTTCACTCTCCAGCAAAAACGGGCATCCAGCAAGTCAAAACTCTTTTCTGTAATGAGTCCTGGTATTTTTTAGAGCATGAGATTCAGATGCCTTCTTTCCTGCACCCATTTCATTGAGTCCGCTCGCAGCCCTCAGATGGGAAAGCATTCTCATATTTTTCTTAAAACTGAGTTGCAACTATTAGCGTTCAAGTGGCTTGTTGCTCTCAGAATGTTGCTAAAAGGCATTTGGTACTTGGTACTGCAACATGTAAAACTCTACCTGTCAGAGGGCTGACGGCGGCGTTATAAATAAAGGACTCGGCCATATAAGGGTGCACCTATGTGCTGGGAGAGAAAACATTGCTTAAAAAGGCATTCCTGGAGTCAGAAGGCCCTTCCTCTGGCCGTCCTCTCTCTTTCCTATGCTAGTTGCCTCTCTTCTCTCTCCTCCCTCCTGTCCTTCTGACCACCATATTGAGTGCAATCTGGGCAACCCAAGTTCCTAGCCACAGTCATTTTTAAATGCCAACACCAAAAACTAGTATTGGATGAAAGACCTGGGAATCTCTCCAAAATAGGGAACTCTGGTTGGTTGGTTGGTTGAGCATCACCCACAATTGAAAACGTGCATCTGCATGTGGGGCCCTTTCTCTCACCCCTAGAGGAAAACCACTTTTTAGTTCACAGTGACGTCTGTCTGCGGGTGGCCTACCATCCCTCAGGGTGAGCGCCTTGGTAACTTGATATACTGGTGAGAATTTCTGTCCATTGCTGAGATGGAAGAGACTTCAACACAGCACAGTCCCTGTTGTGAGACCGTGGGTAGAACTCTTACTAAATTTGGGGACGTTGAAAGGGATGTTTAACTACCTGTGGTTGTGGATTCTGTTAGTGTTTTGATATGTTTTGTATTAATATTCCTGAAGACATGTGGCAGGGTGACCTACATAACAGATAAGAAACCCAATTCGGTTTGAAGAATGCTTGGGCCAGTCAGGTAGCCGGTGCAGCCTCCCCTTCCTTTCAAGGGACCTGTCTGGCATTTTAAAAGGTGTTCTTCTAATAATGAAAGCAAGCGGGTACATTTTATGAATAGGTCAAAAAAGTTTCTGACCTATTTGGAAAGAGGAAGAAAAACTTCAGTTGAATTCAGTTCTTTGCAAAGCTAAGACTTGGGCCAGATCCCCTGGGTCTTAATGAAGATGTTAAATTTATTTATTTATTCATCTAGTTTCAAAGGCTCAGAATGTCTCAGTATCAGTGTGGTTTACAAGTTGTTCATCTTACACTTCCCCCATTTCCTTCATGCATATTAGCCAACACCCACATTTGATCACACCAAGGGAATCCCCGTAAGCTCACAGGTTGCTTTTTAACCCGGTCTCAGAGGTTTGAATTGTGCACTTGAATAGGGACCTGCACCTGAACGTGGATCACACAGAAGCAGCTCTTCTCATTCGAACCTGAGTTCTTTGTGCCTGTGACATTTTTGAGACCTGGTGGTTTCTGTGAAGGCAGGTTTTACAGAAAATTGTGTTAAAGAAAAGGATTTTTTAAAAAAAATAAAGTAAGTTTATTGGGGAAACATTAGTTAATATGGAAAGGATTTTTATTTTTTTATTTTTCTACCTTGTTGCTTTAGAAAAATTTCAAAACAACTCTTACGTGTAGGGAAAGTATAACGGTGGTCCCCTCTGTGCTGGGCTGTGCCGTCAGCGGGAGACTCTTCATTGATAGTGCTTTCTTCCTCAGAATTTTTGAGGGAAAACCCCAAGCAGCCCACAGCAATCTTTATTTCAGTCCTGTGTTTAATGTAGTCGTGGGTAGGTGTGACAGATGTTAGCACTTGCCGCCAACCCAAAATTATATAATGTGATGTAAGTAAGAACCTCTGTGCCACGTTCTTTCCACTCTCAGGTGGGATGAGGAATAATTCAGGGCATAAAACTTCTTAACGTATAACTTGGACCACCACAGAATGACCTCACTTAGAGATTTTGTTTTCTTACCCAAGCAACTTAACTGCATTTGCAAGGTTGGTTCCCTGGGACCCTGCAGGGAGCTGGGCGCAGTACTTCCACATGTGCTTAGTAGCTGTCGGAGGTCTGATGGAGTGCATGCACCATCTTTATCGCCTTCCTTGAACAGTCAGGCATATGGAGGAAAAAGAGAGAGGCTGTGTATCTGGTATTCCCTTTGGAGGAATGAAAATGCAGGATAGTCTGAAGTTTATAATATGTAGGAAAATTATTTGGGGCCCATTGGAGAAAAGGGGCTTGCATTTTTATCTTAAGCACTTTTTCCCCCATTCTCTCTTACGTATTTCATCATTATTGAAAATCCTATGTTGTTTTCTCAAATTATGCCTCTCTCCAGCACATGTATGTATGCACATCTACATCGATAGATCTCTGAAAAGAGTTAATGCCTTTCAGGCAAGAGCCCCTGGCTGAAACATGACCTTCACTTCACAGTACAGGTTTGTCTCTTAGAGATGGCTGAGGAACACCATTCTTCTTCCTTAGACCTCTTTGCCCTAATGATCAACTCACTGCTACACACATCCTTGCAATGAAGAAAGCACTTCCGTATTTCTTATTCATCAAACTGCATACCCATCATTCCTCTGGTTCCTTTTTTTTTTTTACTGAATATCTCTTCTCTCCTGTCCAGGCTAGGGTGCATGAGCTCAGTTTCTTCATCTGTAAAATGGGGGCAACAACAGTACCCTCTTTCATAGGCTTAACATGTCTCTAGCCCTGAGACTCTTCTGGCATTCAGGAAATGTCAGGCATCATTCTTCTTCATTATTATTAGTTGAAAGAATGTTAGATGGTTAGAATGGTCAGGTCATATAACCTAATAAAGCTAAGTAGGTCCCTAAGGAATTGAACCCAAGGCTTTTTTTCCTCAACAGCTGAGGTTCCCTGGTTGGCTTCCTTGCCTATGACAGTAGCAGGCAGTTTTCTGGTGCTCAGTTATACATGGTAAGGCATAGTCCATTTGGAGAAAAAAGGCTTGGTTTCCAGAGAAGGTTCATCTCTCCATAGATGCAGATGAACGATCTGGCATGCCGGCGGCAGTGGGGTAAAGTTCCTTCAGTCAGTATTTGTGGTGCTGTCGGGCTCTGGAGCACCTTCTCCTCTCCTGTCATCCATGGTGGCTTCACTTTCCCTTGTTCCCTCAGGCTCATATTTCCTGCTCTCCCAGGCATTACGCACCAGAGCCAGTACTAGGATGGCCATGCTGTGCATCTTACCAGTCCATTCTCTGTGCC
>NW_005357999.1:786720-793393 GCF_000412655.1 Myotis brandtii | reverse complement strand
TTTTTTTTTTTACTGAATATCTCTTCTCTCCTGTCCAGGCTAGGGTGCATGAGCTCAGTTTCTTCATCTGTAAAATGGGGGCAACAATACTACCCTCTTTCATAGGCTTAACATGTCTCTAGCCCTGAGACTCTTCTGGCATTCAGGAAATGTCAGGCATCATTCTTCTTCATTATTATTAGTTGAAAGAATGTTAGATGGTTAGAATGGTCAGGTCATCAAACCTAATAAAGCTAAGCAGGTCCCTAAGGAATTGAACCCAAGGCTTTTTGTTCCTCAACAGCTGAGGTTCCCCGGTTGGCTTCCTTGCCTATGACAGTAGCAGGCAGAGTTTTCCGGTGCTCAGTTATACATGGTGAGGCATAGTCCATTTGGAGAAAAAAGGCTTGGTTTCCAGAAAAGGTTCATTTCTCCATAGATGCAGATGAACGATCAGGCATGCCGGCGGCAGTGGGGTAAAGTTTCTTCAGTCAGTATTTGTGGTGCTGTCGGGCTCTGGAGCACCTTCTCCTCTGCTGTCCTCCATGGTGGCTTCACTTTCCCTTGTTCCCTCAGGCTCATATTTCCTGCTCTCCCAGGCATTACGCACCAGAGCCAGTACTAGGATGGCCATGCTGTGCATCTTACCAGTCCATTCTCTGTGCCGGTATATGCCCAGCTTGCCCATAATGCTGGCAGTCGCCTTGTGCGCTGTACTCAAACCTGAAACCCAGACCACCTGCTGCCTGCACTTTTTCTGGACTCCAGAGTGTGAGCTGCTGAAGGGGCACAGCCTGGGGGCCTGGGCCAATGGAGATGCTCCTTACTCCCATGGATACTGAGAGGTGCTCTTGAACTCTGCTTCTTCTTGCTGGGTCTCATGCACCTGACATTGACTTCCAAACATTTTCTACCTGCCTCAGGCCTTCCCTCCTCCCACCATGAGAAAAACAGAAAGTGTCTTAAAGCCCTCACTCCCATCCTGTTTTTGCGTGCATTGTTGTAACTGTCTTTGGGCTTTCTGTCTCCAGTCTGTCTGTCCTTATGGTGCCGCCTATTATTCTTCTCTAAATGCCCTGCGGAGCGTATTCTCCTCCTGCTTGATGGCTGAGGCTCCCCACTGACCCATCGTCCCGGCCCTTGATCTGCCTGCCATTGGCCCCTGTGGAAACCCTCTGCCCTCATCAGACTGTTCCGCTTGTTCTGGGTCAGCTCCCCATACTGGTGTGCCCTCTGGTCCTGCTGCCTCAGGTGCACGCCCTGCCCATGTTGGGCCTCAGGCCAGTCTTCCTCCCAGAGCTTTTCCTGCAAAGCTTAGTTAGGAGAATAGGCGATGGACCCCTAAAGTCATTACTTATTCATGATGTATTTAAGCCAACTATGAGGTGACTCCTCAGTAATTTTTAATAATCCTTTTCCTACTATGAATAATACAAAGTATAGAGGAGAATTGAGGCTCAGAGATGATAAATTACTTTTCAAAGTTTGCATAATTGGTGGCAGAGCTGAGATTAAAACCCAAGTTGGACTGATTTCCAAAGTTTGTGTTGATCTATCCCCCGCTGCACCCCAGTCTCCCTGTTACCAGCCAGAGCCAGGATCTGTCTGGTGAGGAACATTGCTAAGTAAAGCTAATTCATTGAGTAAACTGATATCATTCTTGAGGAACTAATCTATTACAACAAACAAAACCTGTCTGTGCTATTATTTACTTATTTAACGGCAAGCCTCCTCTCTTCTGTCTAAAGCTGGTCAATGGCTGACGTCTCTTTAAATAAAAATATGCTTTGATTATAGTTTTAATAATATCCTAAGATAATGGGCAACACCAGCATTCACAAAGCTGATGATGTAGTTTTGCGTGTTTGTAGATACCAGGAAGGCAAGCGTGTTTGACATGAGTTTGTTCTGAATTACCTGCTTCACTCTGGCTTTCTCTTCATACCGTCACTGGACTTCACACTTTTTTATTATGTAAGTAATTATCTGTGTGATGACTTGATGTCTGTCTGTCTGTCTCCTCCTGCCAACTGCATGAGGCCCGGGGCCATGTCCGTGCTGCTGAGGCTGTGTTGTGAGCACCCAGCACGATGCCCGGCACACAGTAGGTATTCAATATATATTTGTGGACATCTGAATAAATTAATGAATGAATGAGTGGGAATGCACCTTTATTCAGGTGTCCTTGCAGGAAAGTTGGTTGTAAGAGGAATTTTTAAATCACATTGTATTAGGAAACTGAACACTGATTTATGAGGAGAAACTTCCAATAAGCTTTGGAAATGTTTGAAGAAAGAATTAAGACAGAGGTTGTTTCCTCTTTTTGTTATAACCTTTTATTGTGAGATTCTCCCACTTGCCTCTTTATATTTCCTTGGCAATATCTGCAGCTGCCCACAGGCATCAAATATGATTCTTGCTGTTCTCGGTAAAACAAGACCATTCATAAGAAAGATATACATATTCCTCACATTTACTTCCATTAATAGGAAAGCAATACGACTTGGTTTCCAATAATAAAGTGTCCAAAGTAGGAATATCCAGCATCCTGCAACAAAGCATTCTTAATTTATTGTTTTCTCGCTTAATGTTCCTGCAGATCCAGGCGTCGTGAAAGTCTTTTTATTCAAGTGGAAAAGCTGTTCAGAATGACCGCTAATTTTGCTAATTTTAGAGCCCTGTTTCTGTTCAACAATAAGCCATCTAGATCCAGGATATGGGGTTTGCATCTTTATCGCTAGGCATCTCTTCATCTTATTTGTCGATTCTTTATTGTTCTGAAACCTCTTATTCAACAGTGTTCGCTCCAGTTCCAGGAAACAGGTTCTTCTGGATAAAATCCATTTCCACTCGGCTGTGTTTTGTTCATTATTTTCACTGTCAGCTCAGAAAGCTCAACTGGAAAACTCCAATGCCCTGTTGGTTTTTCTATCGTCATCTCCGTTTCTAATTTTGTGGATTCAGATGCAGCACATTATGCTGTTTTTCATTACAGTCTGGAGGCCATTTTCCTCTTGTGGCTCTCTGGTGTGTATCAGCCAAAACATCAGCTATATCTTGTTACAGCTCATGGGGTTTGTGTGCTCCTTAAATTTCCCCAGGTGCCAGACTTCCAGAAATTCTACTTTCCAGGACATGGGATAGCCTGTCCATGGACGCAGGTTGTTCCTCTTCTAGCTCTCAGGTGCTCCGCGGTTGCTGTGACAAACCACAGATGTGCTCATAGACACTGTCAGTTACCTTAGTTTTCTCCCATGGATGGGTTAAAGCAAGGTGCTTCTTTTATGCTTGGAAAAGAATAGATTGCGGGGGTGGGGGTGGGGGTGCAGGCATGATTAGGTGTCTTCAAATACTTAAGGAGCCATCACAAAGAAAATCAGTAGCATTTAATGTAGGTGGTTTCAGAATAGGGAGCTAGGACTAGATGATGGGTAAAGTTGGAGGGAGGCAGCCTTGCCATCATGGAGGGGAGTGAATGGATTCTTCAGCTACCAGGCTGGGGTGGGTGGCAGGTACTGTGTGAGGGATTCTTGTAAGGCGAGATTGCAGTAAATACTTAGATAACTCTTTTTTTAAAAAAAATTAAATTCTTCATTGTTTAAAGTATTACAGAAGTCTCCTTTTCCCCCATACACCAATAAGAGGTAAGAGTGCTGAACTAACGTTCACAGAATGATCTTACTCATTCTTTCTGTCCTCTCATCACTGTCATCTTTGTCCTGTTTTCAGAATCATTCCAATAATGTCCATCAACTTTATTATTATTTTTTTCCTTTGTACTGTTTGGTTATGATCGGTGACTCTCATATTGTGAATTTTCCTTTCCTTTTCCTTTTTCTCTTTGTTTTGTTCATTTCTTTCTTTATGAAAATAATGATTTCAGTTGTGATATGCTTCAAAGAAAGCATATCCAGGTCTTTAGACCACAGACCAGTCACAGCGTACCATCTGTCCCTCTTTTTTTCCTTTTCTTCTTCCTTTTTCCTTTTTTGTTCTTCTTTTTCTTCTTTTTCCTTTTTTTTTTTTTTTTTTTGTGGAGCAGGGATTGTGGATTATTTTTTGTGGTTCAGATTAAAAGAGAAGTCTTATCATGGACCATTTCTAATCAGACTTGTAAGTGTGTGTGTGATGAGGAAAGAACATTTCAGAATTCAATGCACTGTAGGCAAGGTTGGTTATTTTTAAAAACAGCAAACAAAATGGAAACAAACCCCCCTCAGGTTGCTCACACAGAGGAGCAGTTCATTGAAAGGCGTCCAGAGATGCCACGTGTCCCCAGAGACCAGTTCCTGCAGCATTTCTCCACCCTCAGCAGTTGTGACAGTTCCTTGCTCGTCTGGAATGTACAGGAAATGAAAGCCCCACACCCTCCCATTCACAAAAACCCTGATGAGAGCCTCCTGCTGCCTCTGCTCTCCCTGGCCAGCTCCTGCTCCGTTCCTGGCCGCTCCACCTCCCACCCCCAGTGCCGTCCTCAGGCTGAGAACTGTGAGGAGCTCCAGGGACTGTGCTCTGCCTGCTGCCTCAGCCCTGTGACTGTCGTTCCATGACCCATTTCTTATGCCAGACTCATTCTCCTGAATTTAGTACACGCTGGGTTCATGCTCAAGTTCACTCATGACTTGGTGCCATTGCTTTTTAGTTATCCTGATGCTTTTGTGTTTCCTTTGTCTCTTAAGGATACCTTACTATTTCTTAATTACTACGAATCAGTAGTCCTCAGATTTTTGGCAGTACGTTAAAAAATACTGTGGGAGAGACTGACATAAGGGTGCCAGATACTTGTCCAAATAAGGACATGAGGGTGATTTGGGACGCTGGAAAAATAAAACAATAACAAAAACATCATCTGTTATTGCCATCAGTTCAAAACAAAAGGCAACGTTCACTCTATGAAGAACATATTATTGAGCAGAAAATATTATTTTAAAGAGAATAACTTTAGCTGTGTGGAACATTCGCCACTTTTATTCTAATTAATCTCAGTTAGCTTCTGTTCATCTAACAAATTTACTTTTCCAACCAGTATTTAGAGGCCACTACTGCAAAGGATTCTAAAAGAATGAGGTCTTCCTTCCAGCAGCAAAACAAATATAAAGCCAACAGGGTAGCCCGTCTTCCCGGGCAGGAAGCCACCAGATGGATGCCTTGGCCAGGGCCTGTGCCTGCTCATGTGGCCATAAAACCAGAAGTGATTGGGGTCCTGTTGCTTCCTACCCCTAACGTAACCTTAACCATAACCATTAACTCCAGCCCCTGACCTCAGCCCTTTAAACTGGTTGTGGCCCGGCCAGTCTGGTTGAGCATTGACCTATGGACCAGGAGGTCAGGGTTCAATTTTCAGTCAGGTCACATGCCTGGGTTGCACAGCTGATCAATGATTCTCTCTCATCGTTGATGCTTCTATCTCTCTCTCCTATTTCCTTCCTCTCTGAAATCAATAAAAATATATTAAACACACACATACACACAAACCGGTTGTGACTGGGGGTCCTGTTGCTCTGCTGCTGTGGCCTTAGTGGTAGTAGCTCAAGGGACACAGAGGTTTTGGGACACTGCATTGTAGATTTTTGCCAGAGCTGGTCAGGGTTCCTGAGGCCTTAGGAGCAAGCAGCCCAGTTCTGAGGGTCAGTCCACATACCCAGCCTCTGGGTTTTTCTCTCTCAGAGAAGAAGGTACAGGTAAACATTTAGAGCGAATAGATGGGCACCGCAGGCTGTCAGAGGAAGGTGCCTGCTGGCAGTGAGGGAAGCCTGCTTGGTTGCGGAACACACTGGGTCTGCTGCAAGTGGGGGCCGTGCTTCCCCTGCCCGCCCAGCTGCTCCTTTGGCTGTTGAACAATTTAGCTAGTTTGGCCGAAAACCAACTGTATAAAGGATAAGAGAAACCTTTAGGGACTAAAAGGAAGGCTCAGCGTTTAGGTATGCACTGAGAAATTTGATTTCCTGCTGGGATGTCTGGGCTGCTCGTATGAGCTGATGCACCTTGGGTGTCAGCTCACACCTTGCTCATTAAAATCACTCTTCTATGACCGTGGCCAGCGAGGTGCTCATAGATGAGGAGGCAGAGCTTCCTGGAAAATTCATTTCCAGTCAGCAGATGTGGATTGAGAGCTGGTCACTGCCCAGGCAGCTCTGGGCTGGGCAGGCTGGGCCTCCGTGGAAGGATTCCAGCTTCCAAATCCTCCTGTTGGGTTGGGGAGAGGAACTGAGGAATGCCGCTGTTTAATTCAGACAGACGTTTCCTGAAAAGATTTTCTAACATCTGTAATTTACTTTAAGTACAAATTATCTTCCTTTTAATCTTTCCTGGTTTTCTTTCTTTTTCTCCATTGCCTCTCCGCCCACACGAGTTTTCTTCGTGCTTCTTGTCGCTTCTCACTTTTTTCTCTTTTTGCCAATAACTCCCCTCCATGGAGTTTTGCTTTTACGTAGTTTACCTTTGTATACATATTGAAATCAATTTTATGCTTCTCAGAGCCAAGTTGCTTTCTGAAAAATAATTTGGAGGATAAAGTTGTAACCCAGCTCCACATGTAGATGTAGAATATGGAGCAGAGAAAGAAACAACCATTTATTTTTTTTATTTTTATTTTATTGATTTTTTTACAGAGAGGAAGGGAGAGGGATAGAGAGTTAGAAACATCCATGAGAGAGAAACATCGATCAGCTGCCTCCTGCACACCTACTGGGGA
>NW_005357999.1:738793-786657 GCF_000412655.1 Myotis brandtii | reverse complement strand
CTGGGGATGTGCCTGCAACCAAGGTACATGCCCTTGACCGGAATCAAACCTCGGACCCTTCAGTCCGCAGGCCGATGCTTTATCCACTGAGCCAAACCGGCTAGGGCAGAAACGACCATTTAGAGACTGATTATCTATTTGCAGAATCAGGTTGCCCTCCTGATTTTGCCCACCCGAATTCAGGGTCCGTGGGCAGCAGAAATTATGGCAGATTAAGAGTTAAAAATACATAGTTTCAGGCCTGGCTCTGTAAGACCTGGGACAATTGTTTAGCCTATCTCAATCTGTTTCCTCACCTATAAAATGAAGACAATTTTACTGTCTGTTTCTTTTGATAAATCCAGATCATAATTTTTAAAGTTCCTGGCTGTCTCGGTCAGTTCAGGCTGCTAAGACAAATTACCATAGAGCAGGTGGCTTATAACAATAGAAATTTACTTCTCACAGTTCGGAACGCTGGGGAGTCCAAGATCAAGGTACTGGTAGATCTGGTGTCTGGTGAAGGCCCACTTCCTGGTTCATAGATGGTCATCTTTTCATTGTATCCTAACATGGCAGAAACAAAGGACTAGCTAGCTCTCTAGCCTCTTATACGGGCGCTAAATCTCATTCACAAGGACTCCACTCTCCTCACCAAATTACCTCCCAAAGGCCCACCACCTAATAACATCACATTGGGATTTTTCGGGGACACAAGCATTCAGTCCATAACACTGGCAATATCTTATAACTTTAACTTTTTCTATGAATCCATTCATCTGTAATCATAAGGAATCCAAGGATTTGAACCTCAGAAAAATGGGTGTTTAATGAATGATGGTTTCATAATCTCACACCATTACACGTGATAATTAATCTCAGAGGCGGTTAATTCAGTAGCTATTTGGAAATGACTACTATATGCTAGAATCCCTACTGGGATTCAAAGCTTAGTATGACCTTTTCTCCCCCCTGTTCTGTCTTTGTGCCCATTGTAAGAATGGGAAGTGGGAAGAGCCAGAACTGATGTCTGAATAAATCAGGATGGTGGGAACATCAGGGCAAGCTTCAGAGAACAAGGGGACATTTTAGTTGGATATGAAAGGGTGTTGGGTATTGAGTATCTCTCGGTAAGTTTTAAGTGATGCACTGTTGCCTTTTCTACTATCAGTCTTTGGTTTGGACATAATGTTGACTGTCAAAGAAGTTCAAGATTTTACTGAGTATGATGGAATCTCAACCAGTGGTCTAACTGCCAGGCACCATTTTAGTATGTAATGCTTTCATCCTCTTCAAGTGGAGGAAATAAGCATCCTCACACACATGGCATGCTGGGCCCTCAGAGATAAGACGATGTAAGAAAAGAATACACAGTAAATACCAGCCGTTTAGTCAACCCACACCCCTGACTTCATCTGTCATTATTGAAGCATCATTACTATGATCTATTTATTAACTTTGCTCCTATTTATGGGTAATGGTAATGCTTTATCAAGTTGTGGTGCTTTTCTTTCTACTTTTGACTTTTCCCTGAATCTTTTTGTGTCATTTTATCTCTGAAGAGGCAGATTTACAGTCTCAGCCTGGTTGGTTCTGGTGTAACTTCGGGCAAGTTATGTAACCTCTTCGGGGCTCAGGGTCCAAAGTTGAAAAATGAGAATTCAAATATCTACTTCATTGCGATGCCCAAAAGATCTAGTGAGACCATGTGCATAGAGCACTTGGCACAGTGCTTGGCCGGACTGTAGCAGCTGAAAAAATGGAGTCACAGGAAAGTTTGCCAATTATCTTGGGTCAAATGGAGCTGCCATCAGAACTCAGATCAAAGCCACAGCTTTTGGCTCCTAGCCCTGCTTCCTTCTTAATAGGATACATTTGATCTTGGAGTCATTTCACTAGATAAATTGGAGACTAGATAAAGTGCAGCTATTTATGGCACTGTGTGGGTTTACAGACATGTCCGCATGCTTTTGATTCTCCTGCCTGAAGAAGTGGGGTTTATTCATTCCTGTTCCCTAAGTAGGGGCTGGACCCAGTGACAGTGCCAGCAAATAGGGGATGACAGAGGGGATGGATGTCACTTCTGAAACTGGGTTTTGAAAGGATTGCGGCCTCCCTGGGGGTGGCTCTCTTGCTGCCTCTTGGATCCCTCACCTGGGAGGAAGAGCGCTGCCCTGCCATGAGGTCACGCAGGCAGCCGGGGCAGAGGCCTCTGAGGAGGGGCACTGAGCTCCCTGGGAACTCGGCCAGTGAGCTCGGAAGCACCTCCTCCTCAGGCAGGACTGGAGAGGTCTGGGCTCACAGCTTGACTGCAACCTCATAAGAGTCCCTGAGCCTGAGCCACCCAACGAAGCTGCTCCCATATTGCTGATGCACAGAACTTGGGAGATGTGTGTGTTGAGTTAAACCGGTAAATGTGAGATAATTTGTTGTCAGCAGTGGATAACCAATGCAGGACCTGCTCCGCAGAACGGAGTTTGAAGCCTTTGGAGTTTGGGTTGTGATGTATGTTACGCCTGAGCACCCCTGCGCTGGTATCGTTGTCACTGAGACGCTACCCCCGGTAAATAGATTCGGGTGGATTTTAGGACTAACGTTCTTTTAAAAAATATATTTATTGTTGAAAGTATTACAGATGTCCCCTTTGTTTGTTTGTTTTTTTACCCCATTGACCCCCTCCATCCTATACCTGTCCCTCCCAGGCCTTCACTACTCTGTTGTCTGTACCCATGGGTTATGCATATGTGCATATAAGTTCCCCAGTTAATCACTCCCCTCCCAGCCCCTTACCCTGCCTTCCCTCTGAAATTCATCAGTCTGTTCCATGCTTCTGTGTCTCCGGTTATATTTTATTCATCAGTTTATTTCATTAGATTCCACATATGAGTAAGATCATGTGAAATATATGCACCCCTATGTTCATAGCAGCACAATTCACAAAAGCTGAGATTTGGAAGTAGCCCAAGTGCCCATCAGCAGACGAGTAGATAAAAAAGCTGTGGTATATTTATACCATGGAATACCATGCGGCTGTCAAAAAGAAAGAACTCTTACCATTTGCAACAGCATGCATGGACATGGAGAGTATTATGCTAAGCAAAATAAGCCAGTTAGAGAAAGATAGGACTAACTTTCAAAAGGCACCCCGCTCAACATTGGGGCAAGCCAGGCAGGAATGCTCTACCTGCAGTTAAAATCCCCATTTCTGAACCTTCCATAATCCACTTCCTAAGCAGAAACACTCAGAGTCATAAATAACCTAATCGTAGGCATCGAAAGAGAATCTGGGGTTGCCTGACCCAGAGACGGCTTCAGCCGGGAAGGCTTTATCTTGATGGGGCTCTGAAGTGACTCCCCCAAGCTGCCGGTCAGCTGCCCCCTGTGGTTTTCTTCTCGAGTCAGTCAGGGGTATTTGATTACAGGCAAGGAAAACTGATTCCAGTTCTGGCACGAACAGGAGCTGCTGGGATGACTTCAGGAGCTCGAAACTGTCCAGAAATCTAGAGAAGCAGGTTGCTGCAGAGACCGGGAGTGGGAGGAAGGGCTACCAAAAGGGAGAGTCAGTCTCTTCTGGGGAAAGGAACTCCAGCAGGTTCTCCTCTTTTCCTCCTTTTCTCGCCTAAGACTCCATTTCCCAGAAGACACCTCAGCTGTCAGAGCCGGGTGCCCTGCTGTCTGCATGGCGAGGCTCATGGCTTTTTTATGTCACTTCCCTCAAGGCCTAAATACCGTAGAGAAGGAGTAATTTCCCAAAGGAAGTCGGTTCTTTGGGAAGAAGGAATGAATGCTTCACAGCCAGAACATTGACAGAGGCCAACTGCACATGCTTTTCTGAGGATCGTGATATTCTTTGTTTCTTGTGAATATTCATCACTGCTCCTGCCCAACAGGAGAGCGGGAGGCATGTGGACTTCTCTCCAGAAGTGGCTGATGTGCCATGGCCTTCCCAGGGCTCCCAGAACAAAGTGCCACAGACGCGGTGGCTTAAAACGACAGAAGGTTATTCTCTCGCAGCTCTGGGGGCTTGAAGTCTGAAATCAAAGTGTCGGCAAGGCTGTGCTCCCTCCGACACCTTGAGGGCAAGGCCCTTCTTGCCTCTTCCAGCTTCTGGTGGCCCCAGGAGTTCCATCTCTCCATCTCTGCCTTCCCATGGCTTTCTTCCTGTGCCTCTCTGTGTCCTCATCTCCTCTCCTTAGAAGGACACTAGTCATATTGATGGAGGGCCCTCCCCTACTGACCTCATCAAACCTGATGACTTCTGCAGACCGTTTTCACATGAGATCACATTCCAGGGGTTAGAGCTTCAACTTACCTTTTCAGGGGACATAGTTCAGTCCACACCAGGGGACTCATTATACCCTCGTTCCACAGCATAGAAGGTGGGCACAGGCTGCTGGCTTTTCACAATCATCAAGAGTCTTTATTTCTGCTTTGGATGCACTGGACATCTCTCCCACAGCAGTGCCCTGAGCTTCGTGAGAAAACGCTTGGAGGTCCATTGGCTTTGATGGACTTGCCATGCTAACTACTCACTTGCTCTTAGAAAGCTGCCTGTGTTTACGCTGGATGGTATAGCATGTGAGGATGACACAGGCTTTAAACACAGAATCAGATGAGAAGTTCTCCATTACCAAGACATGTTGATGCCAGTTACAAAGGAAGACCACGTCTGAGCACTAAAGTGGATATCATGCTTGTGGAGAGAAAGTATTCTGGCATGAGCATGCCTTTCCCAGATGATTCTAGAATGTCAGATTCTGTTTTGAAAGTGCATTTTGTTTTAAATTTTAAAATATTAAAGTGTTTATTGTAGAAAAATTTGAAGTTACAAAGGTAAACGAACTTAGTAAATAACAAATATTGTTATTGCTAACTTAAAAAAACGATTCCGTGTGATCTGTTTTCTGTGTTGATAAGTCATGGACTGATTTTCTGTTATAAAACAACATGGGAGATGGTGTTGAATTCAAAGGAAGTAATCATTCCAAGTTTAGCATCTTGGGGAGAATGCGAAATCTTGACTTGCATTTGTATTTTCTACCCCTAATTTTAGACACTTAGTTCATCAAATATGAACTTACTATCAATATACAGTAACTGGTTTCTCTAAAAATGGCCTATCCTGTGAGTTCCCTATGAGGGTAACATGAAAGTTGGGGAAGGTTGAAGTCTTCTGGGGCAGGGCCTTTCCTAGCCTGACATCACCACCCTGTCCTGGGCACAGGGGTGGGAGGGCCCCAGGGCATCTTTTTCATGCATGTCTGGCTATTAGGGTCCCAGGACTACCTAGCTGTCACCCTGTCTATCCACCCAACCTTAGGTTTTCCAGCCTCAAAACATGTGACAAGATGAGTAGGAATTGGGCTGTGTCATTTGGGATCCATCCTCTTCAGAGCCAGGCAGAATAAAGAAAACTCTGTACTGTCTTCACCTTCAGCATGGTGTTAATTTCTGTTTCTCTTGGGCTAGCTGAGCAATCAGACCCATTCTATCTAAGAAAGAGTGAATATGCTAATTGACCATCACCTCCTCACAAGATGGTGGAACCCACAGCCAATAAAGAGGGAATATGCTAATTGACTGCCACACCCTCACAAAGATGGCAGCACCCACAGCCACAAGATGGTGGCGCCCAGTCCCCTCAGCCTTGCCGGGGGGCAGCAGTCACCACATGCCTCATCCAGCAAGAGTCCTCCAGTCCCCTCAGCCCCACCTCATCCAGCCAGAGTCCCCCAGTTCCCTCAGCCCCACTTCATCCAGCTGGAGTCCCCCAGTCCCCTCAGCCCTGCAGGGCAAGGCAGTTAGGGGCGATCAGGCCGGCAGGGGAGGGCAGTTGGGGACGATCATGCTGGTAGGGGAGCAGTTAGGCATCAATCAGGCCAGCAGGGGAGTGGTTAGGGGGCTATTGGCTGGCAGGTAGAGTGGTTGGGGCAATCAGGCAGGCAGGTAGGCGAGTGGTTAGGAGCCAGCAGTCCTGGATTGTGAGAGGGATGTCCCCCGAGGGGTCCCAGATTGGAGAGGGTGCAGGCTGGGCTGAGGAACACCCCCCCCCACCCGCATGAATTTTGTGCACCAGGCCTCTAGTTAGGGAATAAGAGACATTTAAAAACTTTGAATAAGCAGCACTATTAGAAACAAGGCTTTTATCATAGTTCCGAATGACGGAATGGAAGCTACCCTAAATTGACATAGCACTTCCCAGCGTATACAGCACTTTTCTATACATTATCTCATTTTTATTTGGATTCCTGGAATGACCTGAGGGTGGGGGTGGGGGTGGCAGGGTTTATACCTGAGAGGATGGCTGTTCTGCAAAACAGGGTCATCTGTACAAGGTTGTGCCAGGGGACTTTTATGGCTCTTTGCTGACGTGGTAGCAGCATGTCATGGAGCAGGGATGGACCACCTCCCCAGTTCTGTAGCTGAGGAAACTGGGACTCAGAAATCTCAACAGGGGGCTCCAAAATATTATTCATCAGCAAGTGGCTAAAATGGGGCTAAAACTTAGATCCTTTTCCATTGTATGGATCTCTTTGTTAATACATTGCACAGAGACAAATACACCCGGGGGGGGGGGGGGCCCGGGATGAATTTTTTGGGGCCTACCCATTTGGACTGGTTAAGCAGCTTTCTGCTGGGCATTCAGCATACTTCTTCATTTCCCTGTGGGTAGCACCAGGGTGCCATGGAAAACAGATATGCTTTAGGGCCCTGAATTCTGGGTTTAAAACCTTACTCTTCCACTTAGGACAGCGGTTCTCAACCTGTGGGTCGCCACCCCTTTGGGGGTCGAACGACCCTTTCACAGGGGTCGCCTAAGACCATCGGAAAACACATATATAATTACATATTGTTTTTGTGATTAATCACTATGCTTTAATTATGTTCAATTTGTAACAATGAAAACACATCCCGCATATCAGATATTTACAGTACGATTCATAACAGTACCAAAATTACAGTTATGAAGTAGCAACAAAAATAATTTTATGGTTGGAGGTCACCACAACATGAGGAACTGTATCAAAGGGTCGCAGCATTAGGAGGGTTGAGAACCACTGACTTAGGGCCTATTGTTCACCCTCTCAGAGCACTAATCTCCTTCCCTCTCAAGAGAAGATAATATCACATGCTTCCTGGTATTGTGGGACTTGAATCAGGTAAATAAAGTTCTCAGAAATGTGCTAGGCACACAGTAAACACTCCGTAGATGATTTTCCTTCCTTGGGTGTCTGGTATAGGGCATCCTGGGTGAACAGGGCAGGAGCAGAGCTGAGACCTTTACTCAAAGCATGTCCTGGAAAAGAATTTAGGGCCATAAAGACAAGCTCTGCCCAATCATGTCATTACTCATTTCAGGGTGGAGAGAATGACACAAGCAGAAGGCTTGGGAGAGAGATTTTGTTGAAATCTTAATCAATAAACAGAGCTTGCCAAATAATCTTGCCAAGTGTCGTCTAAGAAGGGAGATCCCGCCCTTGTCCTCGGACATGGAAGTCCCCGGTGGAGGGGAAGGAGGGCTGGCCGCCTGTGTCCAGGGGACAGCCGTGCTCTGGGCTCAGCGCCAGCTCTGGGCCTCACCTGCCTCTCCCTGAAGCAGTTCCCCTCCTGTTATATGGGAGCCGGGGCCAGGGCCTGTGGGGCTGAGAACGCCCCGGGTCTGTTGCCTGCTGCTTTGTGTCTCACATCTTCCACCCATGCCTCTCCATCTTCTAAGGGAAACGACTATCTCTAATAGGGTGTCTGTGACAGATGCTGTGGGAATTCTGAGTTTGGGATAATGAGCTGTCATATGTCATTTCACTTAAACACAATAATACAAATATTTTGATCAAACATTTTCTCCAGCTGTTGAGCGAAAGCAATAAAAGCAGCGGGGAGTGCCAGTAAATTCACTGTTTCAGAAACGCTTTACCCTCTAAAAGCTGTTGCCTGTTAACTCTTTCTGTCTCTATCTCCCTTCCTGCACTCTCTCCTGGCCCCTCGGATTCCCCATAGCGTGTCCAGGGTCGGAAATAAAGAAACTGAATTCAGGGTTGAGAAGGGGGTGACACTGACCACAGGTTTTATTGCACCTCCCTTTTGCTGGCCTCAGCTCAGCTGCAGCTGCCGCCACCTCGTAAAATCACCAGGCCACAGCAGCCACCCCCCAGTGCCCTTGCGTGCCTCCAACCCTCCCCTCGGTACAATCCTGAGCCTGAGGACTCTGGGCTCATGTAGATTTTCAGGCACCTGTTTTTGGGGGCACGTGGGTGGAATTTGGTTTGATCTCCATTGCCCATTTCTCTGTTCCATCGTATTTGTTCTCCCCTGCTCTGACCTGGCTCCTGGGATCTCCTCCTTCTTTCTCTCTAGGTGCCAAGGGAGGTGGCCCCACAGCAAGTATCTCCAGGTGAAAGGGGGTGCAATCATGGGCGAGGGATCTGGGGGGGCCCCGGGAGCATTCATTTTTAGCTGATTGAAGCAGTTCTCTTTGCCAGTGGGAAGGAAGTAGGAGTGTGTTCTGAATCCGTCCTTCAAGCTGAAACTCCTAAAAGCAATCGCCTACACCCCACTTTTTTTTTTAAACCTGTGGTCTCAATTTTAAAAGAGCCGCCTCTGACTCAGCAGTGCCACCTGGTTAGACATTTTTCACGGGCGCCTGTCTGTTAGGGTTTGAAACAGATCAGCCCCTTCCCTTTCTCTTCCATCTCTCTCATTGCGGGGGTGGGGGAGGGGGGCGATGGACAGGCTAACCTGCTTCCTGTTCTGGGTTCTAGGAAACCTGACCCACCAGTTCTCTCCTTTCACTCTGTCTTCCAGCCCCTGCTGTATGTGACTGGTGCCACCCCTTCCACTTAAAATGGGCTCAGATGCCTCCCATCCATAAAAAAGTAAAGACACCACAAAGCACTCCTCCCTGATCTTGGTTTTTCTCTAGCTACTGCCTGTCTTTTGCCCTCTCTTCTCTTTCGTTCCGCAGCCAAACTCCTTGGGTGGGGGGTGGTGTGGGGCATGTCAGGGTCTTCACCTCCCCAGCCTTCTCCACTCCACCGTCCACTGCAGTGCATGCGCCCGAGGCTGGCTGGGAGGCGCCTGTGGCCTCTGTGCTGTTTGCCTGAAGCCACCTCCTCCTCCCTTGGGCTCCTCCACGGGCTTCTGATATTTCCTCCTCACACAGCTTTGCTTTCTCCTCTTCCTCTGCTCCCCTTTTAACTGTTGGCTGCCCTCCAGGCATCCTCTTGTGACTCTGTACCCTCACCCTGGCTGATTTTACTCACTCTGACGGCCTTGGCTGCCCCTGTGATTTCATCTCCCATCTCCAGGCCAGACTTGGCTCTGGAATTCCAGACATGGACCCACCTCTCTTCAGACATCTACCAGGAGCCTTGACGCTACAGTCTCCAAACCTCACCCATCCCAGGGTGAACCCATTCTCTGCCTGCTCCCTGGTCCTAGACCCCTGCCTACCTTCCCTCTGTGTTCCCAGAGCTAAGGTGAGGCTAACATAGTATCCGAAAAACAGACCCTAGCAGTCAGATCAATATCCTTTTTTTCTCGCTCTCTCTTCACTAATAATTCTTTCACCCTTCTCCACCCAGAGCCTCTCCTCCGCCTCTTTATTTCCATTCTCACTGCCCTGCCTGATTTTTGAGCTTTGACATCTCATCCTCCCCACCTAATTTCATCCCTCTCCAACCCATTCTCCTTGTTACTGCAAAGAAATATTTCCAAAATGCATGCCCGGTCATCTCAGTCCCTTGTGTACAATCCTTTCAGCTTTTCTCCCACTTGGAGCTGAAGCTCCTGGAACGGAAACGCTCTAAGAGCAGTGGCTTTCCAGGTGCAGTGCCCCAGACCAACGGTCAGTATCACCCGGGACTTGTTCACCTGGGAGTGTTAGCACCCGTGCTCTGCAGCTATCCTGGGCCCTAATGCACCACCAGACATACCTGCTGCCTCCTGCCCTCCCTCTGCACGCCCTCTCCCCGGCCTCCCACTCCGCTTTCTGACCCATTTCCCCCTCCCCATCTGAGTTTTTTCACGGGGGCTGGAGCTAGTGTCCTTGTTAGTGGCTTTATGACCCATGAGCCCCGTGCTCCTCTAGGGCAGTATTGCGTGTTAGGCTCCCCCTGTTCCCACAGCCCTCACAATGCCTGGGAGCCAGCAGTGCTGGTGAGGTTTGTACCAGGAATCGATTTTTGCTTATTGTGTCCTGAGGTCTGTGACTGACATAGCCCAGGAAGTAAATTCCTGATTCCAATCATCCTAGCTACAATGGAAAGATCAGGATACTTGAAGAGGCAAGAAGAACAAATTGTTTAGCCGTGAAGCAGTTATTTGAAGGACAAGTACAGTAGTAATGTTATCCGAATGACTCACTGCTAGACCTTCTTTCAAGCCCAAAGCGCCTCTTGGACAGGATCTCTCAATGTCTCCTGCTTTACTTCTCCTTCATGCCTTTCTGTTTTCCTTAATAAGATGATGCAAAGAGAGGTATTACGTCTTTGGCCCTCAGTCCTGAGTTTGGAAATGTGGACCTTTAATGATTTTTTTCACCCCTCCTTTGAGGACCACTGGTTTTGAATAAAAAAAATAGACAGGAGGTTTTCTTTGGGAACAAATATTTGTCTTAAAGCTCTAGTTACATGAGCATTCTCTTACTCTGATTCTGCATTATCGCGTGTGCTTGTCTTTTGTAGATTTATTACGTTAGCACTTAATTACTCTTCATGGCGGGGTTACATTTCATGAGTGATTTAGAGTTTTAATAGAGATTTCTATGATTTATTGCAGTTGGCATTTGAGGTTTACCAACTTTGTAAAAACCATGAGTACTAGAATTGCTTAATATGACCCTGTCCAGCACAACCACAATATGGGTGAAACCCCAAATTCAAGTATAATAGGGAAGCCTTCACCACCCAGGCCATTTTTGTCTGATAGGACTGTTGTAACATGTATATGCGTGGGGCAGTGTGTTCTTAAATATGAGCCCCAAGTAGTTTCTTGTGCCCTGGATGGATCGGTGAGATGAGGTCCTGAGATATAGGGAAGCCTTCACCACCCAGGCCATTTTTGTCTGATGGGACTGTTGTAACATGTATATGCGTGGGGCAGTGTGTCTTAAATATGAGCCCCAAATGGTTTCTTGTGCCCTGGAGGGATCGGTGAGATGAGGTCCTGAGATTAAGTGGCCGGGAGGAAGCTGGTGACGGGTTAGGGCTCTCACTCCATCTGCAAAGGGTTCCGGGTCCAGGCCTGGAGGCTCCTGGCTGTGTGAGGCTGGGTGTGCCACTGTCCCACGGATGGCTTTAAGCTTCAGCGGACCCCTGGCACGCTTGACCACTGACACGCTTCTCTATCAGCAGCTGGAGAAGCATTGACTGTCACCAGCTCTCCATCTGTCCCCCGGTTTTTTCAGTATATCCAGGTCTTTACTCCTGAGTTGGAATCCTGAGGACACACCACAGTCTTCATTCCTGTCCAGGTCCCTGTCCTGAGCTTTCCCTTTGTTCACCCACTTGCTGCTTCCTCCCGCATGTTTTTTCCCCAGGCACCCCTTGGTCGCTGTTACTAAAATGAATATCATTTCAGTGAGTTGTTACTTTGCTGTTTTGTACTGGGGGTAGCTGCACACTTGGGTGTTTTCCCAGATAACTTTATTGACTTGCTTTTTTTTTTTTTAGGAAAAAGGTGTGCTCTCCCCGTTCTGCCTGGTCCAGAGTGGCCCAGTAGATAATCCTCTAGGGCCTTCAGCCTCCAGGCAGATAATCTCTTTGGGGTTATCTGTTAATTACCAGTGAATGTGTGAAGTATTTGTTAAGAGGGTTTTGAAGTGATTTCCCAGGGCTATTGCCCGGGCTGGAGCACCAGGCGCCTTTCCCCGCAGAGGGTTTCAGGCCCAGCCTGGTCCCCTCAAGGGCCGGTATTCTCTTGCTGAGTTGTTTGCCTTTCTAATGGAGTGAACTGTTTGTTTGACTCTGCAGAGGAAGGCATTGAACAGGGCACTAAAGTAAACTTGGGAGACAGACGTTCAAAAAAGCCATGCGGATCTGCTTTGTGAAGGGAAGGAAAACAGTTTGGCCTTGCTAACCTCCAGGAAGAGTCCTTAAGGAACTGTTTAAATAGTGAACGAGCCCAGGGAGCGGATATTGCCTGGCCAGTTGGGAGCTTTTGTGCAAGCCCACGGGCCTGGGAATTCCTGTGCGGGGCCGCGGGGGAGGAGACTGCCGCTCCAGTCTCGCAGTTAGTAACTGTGATTTATTTATGTGTAGAGGGACTTCGGCTTCATTCAGTTTTGATTAAAACAAGCCAGTTAGCTCTCAGGATGGCTGGCGGATGGCAGGGCCATGTTGTTAGCAATGGCAAAGGTAGGCAAGAGAGTGGGATGAGGGGTCCAGCTCCTGTCCTCCCTGTTAGGACACACGGCGGACCTCCTGTGTGACCGCTGGGCTCCCTGTGCGTGGGAGGACTGTTTAAGGTGCTGGGGTGTCATGAGCAAGGGAGCATCCCCAAGAGGAGAGGAGTCGCACACATGGAGTCGTTCCACAATGCCAGGCTTCTTAGAGGAGACCTCCCTGATAAGCCAACTGTCACAGGCAGGTCACACACAAAGAGGGGGAGCTTATGTGATAGAAGCGAGCAGAGCAAGCATTTGTTGCAAGGTCCTGGGTCATGGGTGGTGTCCACGGATGGAGAGACAGGGAGTCCGGCTAAAGGCAGGCGGCATGCTTCTGGTGAAGTGCACGTCTGGCAGGGCTCAGGGGGACCCGTGGCACAGCCAAGCTTGAGTGTCGAAGTTTGGAGCTCTGAGTTTGTATAGCCCGTAAGAGGTGGTGGTCCCACTCACATCAGCGTCCAGATGGAGTTCTTATCTCAGTGTTCAGACTTGTGGTTTGGGGCATTCTGGGCCCTTCCCCCAAAGATATTCCCATTACACCCTATTACTTCATTTCTGAGCTTCATGCTACTTGACATAGCTGTCATTGCTGACAGGGACGCCATATTGGATTGTCAAAAGGTGTCCAAAAAGTCCGCTCTACTCTTGCTCTAGACGTGGGGTGATTGGACCAGAGGATGTGCAGCTGAGGGGGGCGGGGGACGGGTGGCCCAGGGTGGAAGGCCGGCTCTGTTCCTGCCTCAGGCCCTCAGAGTGCAGGTGGGGTATGAAGGATCAATGGGTAGATGGATGTCAGTGTCTTTTAGATGCTTCTAGCTTTGGTTGTTGGGGAGGGGGAGGCAGGGGGAATGCATGTGAGGGGAAGGATAGCTGTATGCAGGACTGGCTTTGTCATGGTAATTTGTAGGACTCACCACCAAAAGAAAATCGGGAGCCTTTGCCTAAAAATTATTAAGAATTTCAAGATGGCATCAGCAGCATATGAAACCTTCTGAGTGGGGGCCTGGGTTGCTGTAGCTTCCGGGGCTCTGCAGGCAGGCTGATCTAGACCTGAGGCCAAGCTCTGTCAGTCCTTCCCTGAGTGACCTTGACTTCTTGTCTGCTTTGATCCATTTTCTCATCTGTGAAATAAGGATAGTAACACCTACTTTATTGAGTTTTCCCATAGAATAAATAAAAAACTGTATGAAAAATGTTTAGGGCAATCCTTGGCACATAGTGAATACTCAATAAACGATAGCTCTTTATTGTTTGAATGTATCTATGGCTGTAATTTTCATCCCCCTGCCCCCCAATAGTTGAACTGACACAGTGTATGGCTAATTTGGAATTCAGAGGACAAAGTTGGGTCTTTGCCATAGATTTTACCTAGAAGCAAAGGTATAGAGAACCTTTCATGGGCCTCATGATCAGTTGAGTGCAAGAAGAAACATGGGCAGAGCAATTAGATTAGGTACAAAGCTGAAGATACTCAGGTAAAGTCGGTGACTTGTCAGTGTAAGAAACATCCTTTAGAGAAGTTTTATGAATTTATTTGAGCCCAATTGACAACATATGCTAGGGGAGAGCAACATCTCAAATGCTTCAGAGACTGGCAGTGTGAGAGAGGATCAAACTTTCCTCAACACTCAAGGTTTTCCCGGCTGGTCTAATAATCAAATAGACATGAGACAGATTAGCTAGAGAAAATAACTAAATTTAATGCGTACATGTGCATGTCAGAGTCAGAGACCCTAGATGCAGAAGCGGTTCAGAGATAGAAAGGGGGACTGAGGTATTTAAGATTTTTCTGAGCTGGGTTGAGGTAATGCACCCAGGGGGCGGGGGGCTTCAAAGGGTCATTGTAGGATAACAAGAAAAACCTTAAGTTTAATACTGTTAATAGAAGATAATTTCAAAAGAGGTTTATCTCTGATAATAGCTTATTATTGGTAAAACCCCTAATTCAAGTTCTTCCTGGGAGTGAGGTTGCGGGGAGGCAGAAGTCCCTTTCCAGCCTGCAGCTAAAGTTCAAAGTAATCTGTATGCCACTGAGGCATATCTTGGGGGCGACTCATTCTGGACCTCCACAGCAGTTTTGTAGCTTATTTTATACGTTAGAATCAAAGGAGAAGACGAATCAAAGGAGAAGACGGAAGGAAGGCACTTGAAAGCCCTTGGTGGTAGATTAACGAGGTGGGAGAAAGTACGGTGGAGAAATCTGTAGGATTGGAGAAAAGGCAAAATGGAGACACGCATACGTTATATTTACATTGATATTTAATAAGGAGCATTTCCAGCCCATGGAGATGGTCTGTGGGGGAAAGATAACAACGAGGGGTTGGTTCTGTGCTCTCGTGCTCTGGTGGTCTTGTGTTCTGGTGCTGGCTGGCGGTTGTGCCTTTGAGCAGAAGGAAAAGAAAATTACTCTGACATTTCCGAAGTATGTGAACACTGGACAGAGCTCACTTGAGGTCAAGGTTGACCTTTGCTAAGGAAACTATAGGCCCAGGAGGTGACTATCCACGATGACTTGCCCAGTTAGGAATTTGTGACCAGACCATCCTGTGTGGTTGCTTTTGGTCACTGAGCTTGTCAGGTTTATTGCATAGACAGACCTCTTTCTTGTTTTCACTATTGATGTTAATTTGGACATCAGTTTCGAGAAAGACGCACTTAGAATTGGCAATAATCCCTTAAATGTAAGTCCTTTAAATTTATGAATCGCCTTTACCTATGTCATTTGGCCCCTTGGTTTTATTGACCTTAAAAATGTTATATTATGATTATAGTCGTTATTGACATTTCTTTCTATGTAATCTGTAAAATATGGTTTACAATGGGAAGCATTTCCGGCTGCATGGATGATGGAGAGCAGATGATTGCTGTGGGAAGGGTGTACCCAGTAGGTATTGTCCTATCAGGACAGCAACATGCTAAATGTCTGGCCTTCTCCTGACTTCAGAAAAGGGGAAACTGATTGGGAAGGATGGGTTTTCTACGGTTTTGTGCTGGGAGCATTATAAATTTTGTGCAAATACTACATACTGGTTGCAAAATGACCAGGAGGTCACCATCAATTTGATCTACTGCGTGGTATCATTTATTAAACCTAGCTTTGTTTTATTTATTTTTATTATTATTTCAAGAGAGGAAGAGAGAGAGAGAGAGAGAGAGAGAGAGAGAGAGAGAGAGAGAAAGAAAGCATCAATGATGAGATCAACTGCCTCTTGCACACCCCCTACTGGGGATCGAGCCAAACTTGGGCATTTGCCCTGACCGTGGCCGCCTGATTCATGGGTCGGTGCTCAAACACTGAGCCATGCCGGCCGGACCCTATGCTTTGTTTTAAATACCCTGAGGTTCTCACATTATCACTCTTTAAGTCTTTATTAACACAAACAGCCAAGTGTTTGAAGTAGCTTTACTTTTTAGAAATGTGTCTAGACTTCATTCTCTGACAAGTGGAAGCTCACTGAGAAAGTTCAGCATGGGGTTATCTCCGTAAGGGTGTGTCTGTCATTACCAGGGTATGCACATCCATGTATTGAGGCCATAGTTTCTAGAGTTATCGGTGGACCCAGGTGGGCCAGGTGGAGATATGGACTCCAGAAGTACACCATGTTTTCTGTCCTCAGGGGTCTGTGGGAGCAAAGGGACATCACAGAGTTTAGACATCTACCAAGTGTAGTTTGTAAAGATGGGGTCCCATGCAGTTGGTCTAGAAACCAGGGTCACTTTGGGGAGAGGGAGAAGAAGATCCAGGTGATGATCACATTGAGATCAGGTAGAGTTTGGGCCTTTTCAGACCAGGTGAGTAGCTGCCGAGTGCTGGTGGAAAGTCTTGGGAAGAACCAGCCATGTGGTCACACTCTGATGCATATCTGCCAAGGGTCACTGCAGACGGGGCACAGGCCATCTCAGAGGCATAGGGGAGTGGATAGGAGAGCCTGGTCTTCCAGAAGCATGGCTGGAAGACTCAAGGTCCCTACTCAGTGGAAGTAGCCTCAGGATCATTGGCCTCTCTGGAAGAAGTGTCCCCAGCAGTGCTCAGATGAATAGGCTAGGGTTGATGATCCCCAAAGCCATCATTCCTTCCTTTCCTGAAGGAGAATGCTGGCAATTTGAATTCCTTTTGGATATTTCAGAGCAGTTTAGCTTGACTGAGTTGTAGGAAACATGGATGCGTAGAGAGAGTGAGTTGGCCTCTGTCCTCTGTGGGCAGAGAGGGTTGTTGTGCCAACAACTTGAGGGCCCAGGGCGAGGTTCCCTGGCCTGCAGTATAGTTTAGACATCCAAGAGCATTACCACGAGAACAGATGTTCTAAGGCACAGCAGATTAGAGATAATCTGAAAGTTATTCAGCATTCCAAAAGGAATTAGGCTCAGAATCAAGATAGGAAGTCAGATGAGATAGTGGCAAAGGGAAGGGTGGCCAATAAGAGAGGAATCACAGTGTGAACTTTTGAGGCGTGGAGCTTGGGGTAGTTCTGGACCAACATGTGGGCTGCTGTGCGCTTTTTATCTGCATAACAAGGAACATGTGGGGCAGCAGCAGGATGGAGGACAGGTGTGAGCAGCCTGGGGGCTGTGCATGGACAGTGGGGAGGGAGGTGGTCAAGTAAGTTGGAAGACACTGAATGTCAGGGGGCTGACAGGTGGCACAGCCAGATGGGCCCCACATTCCAGATGTGATATTATGACAAATTTAAACAGGTTTTAGTTATTTTCTTTGAGTTCTATCCTTTCTGGGTCCATGCTATCAGTGTAATAATTTGCTAAACTGAACTTTTTTTATGGACCCCAGAGGAAGTCTCAGGCAATGAGAGTTTCCCCACTTTGGTCATCTCACACATTAATGGTGGGGAGTCCATAGGTGCAAAGGCCACTCCTGGCCACTAAAGCACCATTCTTAAGCAGAATTCTATTTCCCTCAAATGATAACATTTGATACACGCTCACAGAGCTAATGTCTTGGCGGGTGTGTATAACATGTGTGTCTAGTGCAGCCGTGGGCAAACTACCGCCCGCGGGCCCACACGCTCACAGAGCTAATGTCTTGGCGGGTGTGTATATCATGTGTGTCTAGTGGCTAATGCAGGATTGCAAAAAAAAAGGGGGGGAAGTCTAAGAGAAACGCGGAATGTTTAGGTACTTGCATTCTTCATGAGCCAAGAAATGTAAAGGACATTTCTGCCCCCCTTAAGCAGTGACCGTACCCTTTTATTTAATGATGTTTACTTTGAATTTATATTAGTTCACACAAACACTCCATCCATGCTTTTGTTCCGGCCCTCCGGTCCAGTTTAAGAACCCATTGTGGCCCTCGAGTCAAAAAGTTTGCCCACCCCTGGTCTAGTGGCTAATGCAGGATTGCAAAAAAAAGGGAAGTCTAAGAGAAATGGGGAATGTTTAGGTACTTGCATTCTTCATGAGCCAAGAAATGTAAAGGACATTTCTGCCCCCCTTAAGCAGTGGTAGGTTCTCCCCTTTCTCTCTGATTTCCTTGCTCATCCTTGTCAGGGAATCACTTCGTGCGCTTTATTATTTTACAGTCATAGTGAAAAGAGCACTTAAATTAAACTTTGCTTAAAAGCTTTGTATTTTCCTGCTTCATGATGCTCCGTAGATAGTGAGAATTCAGAGTTTAAAGGACAGGAAAGTGGAGCCTTTCAATGCTCCCAGTGTGTAATAAATGTGCTGGAATTTCAATGGATTCTAAAGGCGTCACAATAACAGCATTAAGAACAGGCCAGGGCCTTTGATGTTATTGACAAAAAAAGGGGAGTGGAGGCGAAGGGGCCCCTGTCATTTCTGTCATGAGCTTTTAAACTCTTGACCTTCAACCTTTGGTGTCAAAGAGCCTTTTCCATATGGGTGTTAGCAGCCTGCTTCAGCATCCTGAACTGACTGGAGCATCAACGTTGCCTTGGTGGGAAAGGACAGTCATTGTCCTGGAAAAGGCCCAAGGTGGGGAGCTTAATGCTGAGTGTCCACCTCTGTCTCCCCCGCCTTAGGGGTGGTGGGGTGGGCAGTGGTGGGCTGAGGTGGTGACTTTGCATGCCTACCTGAAATGACTTGTGGCCCAGCAGGAAGCAGGCAGCCTTGCAAGGCTAGAAAATGAACTTCAGAGCTACGATTTAGCTCGGGCATCTGCCAGGAGTTAGCCCTTGCGTGCACTGGAAACCTGCACAGCGACATTCTGAGGAGAAGGTTGGGCCTCCCTTTTGTGTCCCTGGTCTTTTGCCTGTTGTTGGAGGCCCCTTAGGTATATGCAAGTCCTGCATTCCCTAGGAGCGAGGCTGGCCTGGTCCACTTTTGCCATTGCATGGCCCGTTTCCTTTCTTGTTATTCTTCCTCCTTCACCTTTCTTATGGTAAGCATTGATTGAGTTCCTATAGGGTGTTCAGAGATAAGTGAGCCTCTTCTGCCTTCATACCCCAGGTAGTGTTGGAGGGAAGGGAGACAGTTCTGATCTGACCACGTGCCAGGCCAGGGGTTTGTCAGCACATTGCCTGGCATGTTAGTGGAACATGGTGAGAACTCGTTTTTTGTTTGTGTTATCTGCTTATAGCTCAGTGCATATGCTACCTGTCTTGTGATGGGATTATACCTTTCTAAACCCATTGTAAGTTGGAAATATTATAAGTTGAAATGCATTTAATACACTTAACCTACCAAACCACCATAGCTTAGCCTATTGCCTGGCATGTTAGTGGAACATGGTGAGAACTCGTTCGTTTGTGTTATCTGCTTACAGCTCAGTGCATATTCTACCTGTCTTATGGGATTATACCTTTCTAAACCCATCGTAAGTTGGAAATATTGTAAGTTGAAATGCATTTAATACACTTAACCTCCCAAACCACCATAGCTTAGCCTGGCCATTTTCTACTGTATCACTTTTGCACCATCATAAAATTGGAAATCTTAAGTTGAACCATCATAAGTGAAGTTGAGCACCATCTGTATTGTGTAAACAGGTATTTGTGTGAGGGAACGTGCCTAAGTAGGGACATAGGGCCCTCAGAAAACTTAGTCTAGTGAGAGAGGAGATGGTGAGGACACAGCGTGGTTGCAAATAGAGTTCCACACGTTGTCCATGGTGGGCCTCCTTAACCCAAATGATGGAGAGGGGAGGAAGGAGCAAGTATTCCCCTAGGGCCTTAGGGAACCTTGGCTTATGGGGAGGCATTTTCTGAGGCTTGAAGACAGAGTTGCACTTGGGTAAGAGGGACTTTGTTTTTACTGAGGGGACAACCTAAGCCATAACAATGAATGGCTGCCTAAGCACTGACTCTCTGACAGAGGTACCCCAGATGCAGCCTGGTTGTTGGGGCCTTGAGTGCCATGATAAATTGTTGGGCCGGACAGGGGAGACTGTCCTGGGCCACTGCACATTTTGAGAGCAGAGAGGGACATGGTCGAGTCTAGGTTTTAGGGATGTAAGTCTAGAGAATATAGTTTAGGTAAGAAATGATAAAATGCCGGTACTCTGACAGCGGCACGGTAAGAAGCAGGGTGTCTAAGAGTGCTTGCTTGGAAGAGAAAAAGACACCAGCTTGCCACTCTCCCTACATTTCATTGGACAGGGCCCTTAATCAGTTCCCTTGTCCAGAACAAGTGCGCTTGCTCCCTAGCGTTGTAGGAAGAAATAAATTATCCCGGAAAGGTTTCAAGTATTCAGCATTAAAGTATTCAGTGAACGGTATAGTAGGCCCCCTTTAACTGAGGTTTTGCTTTCCACAGGTTTAGTTACCCACCGTTGTAAAATATTAAATGGAAAATCCCCCAAATAAACAATAGGCATATTTTAAATTGCACACTGTCCTGAGTAGTGTGATGAAATCTCGCGCCATTGGGCTCCATCTCGCTGGCAATGTAAGCCTCTCTTTGCCTGTGTGTCCAGGCTTTCTGTATGCACGAAGCTGTAAGATAGTTTAAGAGAGAGAGACCACATTCGCATAACATTTTTCCAATGTTATAGTCGTCCTATTTTATTATTAGTTATCCTTGTTCATCTCTTACTGATTTTGCTTTCCACAGGTTTAGTTACCCACCGTTGTAAAGTATTAAATGGAAAATCCCCCAAATAAACAATAGGTACATTTTAAATTGCACACTGTCCTGAGTAGCGTGATGAAATCTCGCACCATTGGGCTCCATCTCGCTGGCAATGTAAGCCTCTCTTTGCCTGTGTGTCCAGGCTTTCTGTATGCACGAAGCTGTAAGATAGTTTAAGAGAGAGAGAGAGACCACATTTTTCCAATGTTATAGTTGTCTTATTTTATTATTAGTTATCCTTGTTCATCTCTTACTGTACCTCATTTGTAAATTAAATGTTATTTGTATGTATGTATAGGAAAAAAAACACAATCTACTGTGTATAGGGTTTTGTATGATCTGTGGTTTCAGGCATTCACTGGGGGTCTTAGGATATATCCACTGAGGATAAAGTGGATACTGTAGTTATACTCATGATTGGTTTTTTAAAAAAATATTAATTACTACTAATGGGGAAAACCTTTGAAGACGTTTAATTGTTGATTGATTGACAGGAACTAGAAGTAGGGTAGATGGTGGAGATGGAAGGGGAGAGACTTAATAACCTACTCTCTAACAACTTCTCACCAGATTTTGAGTGGAATGAATATGTGCCTTATTCATTTCTGTTTGGCTATAAAAATACGCCAACAAGCACACTTAATGATCCCTGCTGGTTTTCCAGTGCCTTTGAAATATTTTCCAAGGACTTGAATGAGTGGCTCTCTGGTTCTCTGCTGAGGAACTCTGAAGACCAAAGTGAACTCCCCTGTTGCTCTGAGCCTCAGCCCTGTCTGTGTCCATCACGTGGCCTGTGTGTGTGCTGCTGCTGCAGACGCAGAACTGAGATGGAGATGGGGCTCCGTTATGCCTGGAATATGCCCCTTGACGGGGATTGCATTATGAGTGCCACCTGGTTTATGCAACTTTGGGTAGATCATTTAGCTTTTCTGAGCAGATGATGGAATTTTCCCTTCTTAGTTCTCCGGATTGTTGTAATAGAGGAAATAAAGAGAAATAAGACTTAGGAGAATAATAATAAACCTTTGAAAATGATGATTTGTGGGTTGTCAAGAAGATCCCATGAGGTAATGTACATGAGCTTTGTAAAACGTAAAGCTTTGTATCCTTTTGCTTTCACATGGCACTATCTAATTTTGCAAAATTTAAAAAAAATTGGAAACTCTTTGAATAGATTTATTTTGGATAGGATACAGTTTCTAGACCTCATCTTTGTTGATTAATGGTTAGTTTACTAACTAAGCCATGCAACTTCTGAGTCTAATGTGTGTCGAAGGCTTTTGTAGTTAAATGTGAGACACTTTTAAATCTGAACTATGCTTTTCCTGGAAACATTTCATCCTCTGCTTTCATTGAATCAACATTAGGAATCCTAATGTGTAGTTTTGGAACTATGAATTTAGATTTTGAATTGTGATGTACAAAAAATATGATTATAAATATAAGAATGTGTTACCAATAACCTATTTCCACCTTTTTTAATTTCCAAGGTTACTTATTATCACAGAAAATACACCATTAGTATATTTAAAAGTAATGGATTTGTATAGCTCATGTGATTTCCCCTGGAGAGTTCTGCAGTTTAGGAATAATGGCTGTACACCTCTTATTTCTTCTTTCCCTCTGTTGATTTTTTTCTTTGTTATCCTGGCAGGAAAGCCAGAAAGAACAAAGATGTCATGGGTGCATGTATTTGTGATCATAAGCAAGATAGATTCCACAGACTGTGGATGGAAGGATTTCATAGTCAGTCAGCAGGTAGATGTGGTCTATTTCTGCCACTGGGAACTCAATGGCTGTGATTTTTTCACTGAGAAACATGCAAAGACTTCTGATAAAAGAAGTTAGAAGGGACCAGAAAAGGGAGCCATCAATTGTTTGTTCACTACCCAGGACACATTTGAGGTGGTAAAGACAGAGATTTGTTTTGTCAATTCATTTGCAAGGGGCTGTTTGCCATTTTCTTGTGGAAGCACATATTTATGTTTGTTAAGGAGCATAACGTAGATGAACTGTGGCATGACAAAACTATTGTGCTGGGTTAGCATTTAGGTCTAAAATATTAATTAAATGAATTTAGTATGCCTACAGACTTGCACAGAAGAAATGACAGCAAGATGGCTCTTTGAATAGTGGGGAATGCCCACGGAGACAGGAATGTCAGGCGTTTGCCAAAAGTAAAATTTATTGGGTTTTTAGAAATAGCATAGTTTTTGTTGGTAATTAGCTTTCTATGTAACTTTGTATATGTGTTAAGTTATAAGGAAACTAAAGTTTGCGAATGTTAATTGATTATTGCCATTATTTGCTAGATTCATAGTCGATTTCAACTATTACCATTCTTAGAATTTATTTAGGATATGTTTTGCTAAAATCACAGAATAAGCATCCCTTTTCTGAATAATTACTAATATGGATATTTCTATAAAGATATTCTTAAGTCACACAAAATGGCATATAAATTTTCTACACATATAGTGTTAGCACTGAAAAGCTACATATTGATAAGGAAAAATTGGTCAGTGGTTTTTCTGAAATGTGAAAGTTTCAGAAAATCATGGTACTGTGGTGTGCTCAGACAGGGTCTGTCCAACAGCTTTCTGTAAAGGGCCAGAGAGTAAATGTGGGTTTTGTTTTCTGTTGCAACTGGCCTACTCTGCTGGTGCAGTGCGGAAGCAGCCAGAGGCAGCCGGTGAACAAAAGACCACACGTGTGTTCCAATAAAAACTTACTTGCCAAAACAGACCTGTGCACAGTAGTTTGCGGATGTTCCCATAACATAGGCTCTCCAAGTTAAGGCTCTGCCGTGGTATAAAATGACAAAACAATATATTTTTTAAAAATGTTTTTTATTGATTTTTAGAGAGAGAGGAAGGAGAAAGGATAGAGAGATAGAAACATCTGTGAGAGAGAGATGTCATCGATCGGCTGCCTCCTGGACACCCCCTACTGGGGATCGAGCCCGCAATCCTGGCATGTGCCCTGACCGAGAATCGAACCAGTGACCTCTTGGTTCTTGGGTCCATGCTCAAGTACTGAGCCACACTGGCCGGGCCAATAGATTTTTTAAAAACTGAATTTATTGGAGTGACATTGGTTCACAAAACCATACTGGTTTCAAGTGTACAACTTAATAAAACATCATCTGTATACCACATTGTACACCCATCGCCCCAAACAAAATCTCTTTCCACCCCACTATTCCCCCCCTTTGACCACCTCCTCCTAGTCTCTACCTCCCTTGCCCTCTGGCTCTCACCACACTGTTGTCTGTGTCTGTGATTATATATATATATATGTTTTTTGGCTAACCACCTCACCTTCCTTCATCCACCCCCGCAACCCTCTTCAATCTGATAGCTGTCCGTCTATTTCATGTAGTAACTAATGCATCTGTTTCTATTTTTATTTATTATTTTAAAAATATGTTTTTATTGATTTTAGAGAGGAAGGGAAGGGGGAGAGAGAGAGAGAGAGAGAGAGAGAGAGAGAGAGAAACATGGATCAGCTGCCTCCTGCAAGGGATTGGGGATTGAGCCTGTAACGTGAGCCCTAACTGGGAATCAAACCAGTGACCTCTTGGTGCATGGGACGACGCTCAGCCAGGGCCTCTGTTTCTATTTTGTTCATCAGTGTATTTTGTTTATTAGATTCTACATATAAGTGAGATTATATGGTATTTGTCTTCCTCTGATTGGCCCGTTTCACTGAGCATAATAATCTGGTCCATCCATGCTGTTTTTATTTCTGTTAATCCTCACCCACAGATATTTTTTCCATAATTTTTTTCCCCCAACTCTGTACAACATGCTTGTAAGGACGGTAGGAGAATTCCTGTTCCTCCATGAGGTGTTCCATGGGGTGATTCCACCAGCATGCCCAGCAAGTCCATATAGCTGGTCCCTGTGAGGTGCCACTCCGCAGTGTCTGCTAGGAACCGACCAGGAGGGCCACAGACTGCCTTGTTGCTGTAGACACTCTGGGTCAGGCATTCCTGGGCTGTTGTCCTCAGAGGGGCTAGATCAGTTCTTTCTGGCTCAGTGCTATCCATAGGCATATTCCTGTCTGTAGACAGGATGTGTGAGGTAGGTAGGCAGTCTGAGTGTTGGAGTCAGTCCACATGGTGATAACTCCCTTAGGCCACTGAACCCTGGAAAAAGTCTTGCAGTTGCCAAGGTGATGACTAGAAATGCCCAAGGCCGGAAGAGGCCTGGGGTACTGCTCCACCCTCTCATTGGGGTGGTGATGGTCTCGCTCTTTGTACCCCTCCTCTACCACTTGAGGCCTCTCATTTGATAGATTCTGGATAATTATTTTGGTTTTAGCATAGTGGATTTTGACCACAAGGGGTTTTAATGTTTCTAGTGATGACAAGCAAGTAAGTGAATTTGTGAGAACTGGACATTATTACAGGCAGGGCTGACCCTGATGACAGGAAAAATAATCTCTAGGTCTGGTCTAGAATAAACTCCAAAGTCAGTGTATAGACAACTTCAGTATTTAAATAAGCCAGGAGGACTTGTGCACGCCAGGCAGTTTACTCTTGTGGCTTCTCCTGTGTTATTTCCTGTGCACTTGAAGGCCACTCAAGTATCATTTCGTGCATTACTCCTTCAGGGCACTTACTTAGCCGACTTTGATCTCTCTTTTTTAATCTACAATATTTGTATGTAAATTTCAAACCTTAAAAGACTGTCCCAGAGTGGCATCCAACAGATCTTATAGCCTGAGGAACTAAAACTATTTCTTGAGAGAAGGATGCAACTGAAGATAAATCTCCAAGTGTCTTCCTCTGGCTACAGGTTTTATGATCAACCCAGGCTGTTGTGAAGAGACCTAAAAATCAATGCCTCTGATTCCTAACGAGGTCCTTAATGCTCAGCACGATGACAGGCAGCATGGAATCGAACACCGGCAACTGGACACAGCACAAATATTTTTACTATGCATTTCAATTTAAACAGGTATCAAGCCAATTACGAATTTATAGGGTTTAGACTATTCTGCTCAAGCCTCGGATCATAGGCGCTCTTCAAAATCTCAGGTTAGTACAGAGGAACTTGGTCCAATAGTCAAGCCTCTGGCAAGACGGTAATAAATCATCTTTGCAACCATAAGCATGTACAGTTGACTGGTTACCACTGCTCCACAGACCCACCCCCACCTGGTAGAATTTTAATTCCCTCAGTAAAATTGATTTCACCAGTTCTGCACATTATTCTCCCTGTCTTCCATTTAGCACGTTAGTTTGCTGACAGTAGAGTACACAGCACTTAGCAGCTGGTTTGTGGAACCATCAGTCAGGAAATTGTATGATAAATAGGAGGGAGCCAGGTTTAGTGGCACTTCCTTCTGCTTCAGCAGTTTTAACTGGAGTTTGGAAAAGTCATCATGTGGTGTTTTGTCAAGGGCCAGAACAGGCGATGGCTGCGGTGCCGTGACTTATTACACATACACTTGAGTTATGATGCGCCACAGCTGCGCTGCTCATGTGTAAATAATAAACCATGAGGTGGATAATTATGGTGGCTGCTGGCGACGTGGGCCTGTTCTTGTCATATGGGTTTTTTTTGGACAGTTTCTTGGGCCCGTGATGGAGTGTGCGGCGGATCTTCCAGATAGAAACGACAAGCCAAGATGCAAGGGAAGCATTTGGGGCGTGAGGATCAGGCTTTTTTCTGTCTCTCTTCTTCTTTTCCTCAGGCTTCTTGTTGTGTGATACGGAAGGATGCTCCCCTTCTGCGTTTTACTCTTTGTTTATACTGTTAAGTTATGGTCAGGCATGTCTTCAATTGGATGAGGTGTTCCATTGCATTTTTGCAGAAAGTGGCTTAAGAGGTGTCATTCCCACTGATAAATGACATAAAGTAAATTGTTTGAGTAGATTTTATCAGTCCGGGAGGCTTAAGAGGTGTCATTCCCACTGATAAATGACATAAATTGTTTGAGTAGATTTTATCAGTCCAGGATAAGTTGTTTTAAACTAAATCAAGAGGGAAATAAATAGAAACAGTAAAATTCTTAAACCTATAACCAGAGGTCTTTGGCCAAGTCAGATCATAACCATAACTTTTTGATGTTGACTTAGCCTAATTCCAGAATGCAGAATTCATACATTTCCTTGGGACATAAGACTGTGTAAACAGTGCTGTAGGATGCCTCACAGATTTTCAGTCAGAATTAACTTTTACACTCACAAAACACACTCAACAGTGAGAAATGACTGCAGTAATTGTGTCATGTTTTCCTCTCAGGTGTTTTTACAGTGCTTGATCATTTTCTCTTTCATCCCGAAAAAAGGAAAGAGGGTGGGACAGAGATGTTGAAATAAAATCCCGTTCGAATAATTTCTCAAAATTAAAAGATGGAAATGCCTTTTAAATATCCATGATAGTATTGTAAGATTTCCTTGGAGAAGAGAGTTTTATAATGCCCAGGTATACTCTCTTGATTTTATAGGAATAACAGGTTTGTCTTCACCCCTATGCACATAACACCTGTAACTTTATTATAAATACTCATATAATAGATAATGACTATATAAGTTCCTGCATCTATGAGGTATATATTGAATGTGGAACTAATTCACATTTTGAGCCCTGTGTGTTTAAAAAATGTGGCTCTGGCTGGTTTGGTTCAGTGGATAGAGCGTCGGCCTCCGGACTGAAATGTCCCGGGTTCCATTCTGGTCAAGGGCACATGCTGGGGTTGCAGGCTCGATCCCCACTAGGGGGCATGCAGGAGGCAGCCAATCAATGATTCTCTCTCATCATTGATGTTTCTGTCTCTCTCTCCCTCTCCCTTCCTCTCTGAAATAAATAAAATTATGTTTAAAAAACAAGAGGAAAATGTGGATTTGTGCTTTGTCATAATGCACAGTGCACCCACAGAGAGAAAGTCAGGTACAGTTAATACCCACTTATTTGGTGGAGAGAGTTTAATCAGGCAGAACACAGCCAAGAGCGAAGAGACAAGGAAGTAAAAATATCTTCCAACTCTTGACATAGTTGTCACAATTTACCTCAAAGCGGCCATATAAAATGGTACAGGGGAGAAGCCTTTCGGAGGTGGGTTAGACCTCATGAATGCTTACTTCATGCACAGTTCTATCAGGTTTATTTCCCTGATTTCCAAGAGCAGATGGCATGTGTTAAGTTTGAAGTCTGCTGGAGGCAAGCATGTTCTCATCAGCGGCTGCTGAGAGGAAAGGAAGAGGAAGAAGAGCCGTCTCCTGGCCATCCACCTGACCCCAGACTGGAGTCGGATTCACTTGGGCCTGTTTCCAAATTTAAAATCGGGAAACATTCACTGAGTGTGGTGTGTCAGACTTTCCAACTAGTGGTAAAGATTGCTCCACTTCACATTACATTGTTTTCAGAAGGATGAGTGATTTTTATTGAAAATGGTTAAATAAAGTAGGGCATTCTGCTCTGAGTTATGTGGAGCGCTGCCTGTGACAACCATGGTGGATAAACTTTTAAACTTGGCCGACCAACTATCCAGATTTCCCTTACAAAACACCCAACTCCAACACCTGTTAATAGTAAGTCCTCACTGGTACACGTAAAATATGATTGCTTTTTTTCATACGCACTCTATAAAATGCATAACGTGTGGGAGACAGGATCGGGTGGTTAGCATAGCCCTCACCCGTTGAATCCCAGCATCGTCGCACATCCTAATATCACAGCGGCAATGATAGGACTGTACCAAGACGGTCCCTTTCCTTCCCCTGAACCGCCCTCTCACCGCTTTATCTGACAAGAAGCACAAAATACCGCGAGTAATTGACATTTTCAGTACAATGGTCTTTTTCCAGCCACGGAAGTTCCCTAGGTTCTAAATCTGGTGGAATCACAACTTTGAATTCTATCTATGCTATGTTAATAGTTTTTCACGCTTACTGTTTTTTTTCTCATAACCATACTGTTAGATTTCCAAAGGAAGGGCAAAGTCCAACACAAGGGAAATAAGACATAATTTTATTTACTTATTTTTGTAAACTTTATCTTTCAGTGACAGTTTATATTTAGTATTGTTTTTGTATTAGATTCAGGTGTATAACGTAGTTATTACATAATCATGTCCTTTACAAAGTGATCTCCCCAATATTTCAAGTACCCCCCTGGCACCATACATAGTTATTACAATATTGTTGACTGTATTCCTTCTCTGTGCTGTACTTTATGTCCCTCTGAGTATCTTGTAACCACCAATTCGTAGTTCTTAATCCCTTTACCTTTTTCACCCAGTTCCCCAAACCCTCTCCCCTCTGGGAACCATCAATCTGTTCTCTGCATTTATGAGTCTGTTTCTGTTTTATTTGTTGATTTCATATGGAGTTATTTTAATGTCATAAGAAAGAAGACAAAAAGAAATAAGCCAGACAGAGAAAGTCAGATCTCACATGATTTTACTTACATGTGGAATCTAAAGAACAAAATAAATAAACAAAATAGAAAATACATAGTTTTAAAAAGTTTGTTAGGTTTACTAGTGTATTCTAAAAGATGCTTGTTGAAGATTTAGAAAAGAGAAACGTATGGGGAGGAAAATGAGAACCACTTGAATTCCCACATAGGCACTCACAATAGCCCTCCACTGGGACATAAGGAGCTCCTGGTGGGGGTGGGGGTGGGGGGTGAGGTACTGGTTACACCCTTTTCTGTGTTTGGCACAGCACCAGCACCCAACACACACACTCCGCCCTCAGGGTTCCGTGTTGCTTCTTGCAGCCATCATTTGGAATTGCCTGTACCACCTGCTACCCTCAGGTCTAGGCAGATCTTCAGACTTGTAGAAATAGCTCAAAGCCCTTTGGAGGCACGTTGATGTACACATCAATTCCTGGGAGTGTTGCCAGTTCACGGGCAACAGCAGCACGATGGCTGTGTGCAGGCCCCGCTGCGTGTGGAAGGCGCTATTGAAGAACAAGTTCGGCTTGTTTGCTGTAACATCAGGCTTACATAAAGCCCAGGAGGCACACCCCCAGGTTTTGAAGTTCTTTATTTTGCTTCTTGAAACTTGGTAAAAACTGGAGTGTCAGTTACAAAATATCCCCCATGGTTCTAATGATAAAATGTAGCAAAACTCCAGTTTTTGCAGTGAACCACTATTTAGGGGGGGAGGGGGGGAAATACTTCCAGATTTGTCAGACAATTAGCATAAATTACTACAAGGGGAGCAGAAGAACTATTGTTAAGTGTGCACACAGGAGCCCAGGAAACGGTGAACTCCAGCCTGAGCAGAACAAGATGGGAGGCTGGTCTGGAGCCAAGGTGAATGTTAGGGCTGAAAGGTAGGAAGCCCTCAGTTTGCCCCAAACCACCCATTGTAAGTCCGAGGGGGTCCGCTCCTCTCCTGCAGCAAGGCCAGGTAGCGTTTCTGCCACCAACCTATGGATTTGCTGCCCCAGTGTCAGGACTGTGGAGGTATAACCCAGGCCAAGAAAGGGAGCATGCATTTAAATGACCAAAATGTGTGTTTCTTGTGTGTAGTGTGAGTATGGTATGTGGGGGGTGTGTGTGGGTATGTGTTGTGTATGTGGTGTATCTGTGGTGTGTGTGGAAGTGGGATGTATGTGGGGGATGTATTGTGTCGGGTGTATATGTATGGAATGTGGGGTTGGTGTGAGGATATGTGTTGTGTATGTGGTGCATTGTATGTGTATATGAGATGTGTCTGTGTGGTATGCATGGTGTACGTGTGGTATGTGCAGTTTGTGTGGGGGTATGTTGTGTGTGATATATGTATGTGGGGTGTTGTGTGTATGCCATGGATTTCAGCAGGGATTTTAGAATAGACTCCTTCCCTTAAAAAGCACCATGGGTATAGGAGAAACGAAACTAATATTTATATTTCATTTTGGTCTAAAATTCACTTGACAGTGTAATTTAGAATAACTAAGTGTCTCGTAATCTGTTTCCTTTGACTTTGTGACCCAGTCTTCCCGTCCTGGCCAGCCTTTCCCCCAGGGTAGGCTCGGTGCTTTTCTTTCTTGCTTCCCTCTGTAGGCGTTGGTTGCATTCATAGGCTCTGCTTTCTCAGGTGCAGGTGGTAAGGCCTTGGTCATACTTCTGCGTTATGGAGCCTCATAATGAACTTGAAAGAGCTCTCCCACAAATTCTTAAAGGAGGCTCAGCATACATCATGAAGACAGTACCGCAGCGTTGCTTCACGGGTTGGAATCCTGTTCCAAAGTGTTCTTTTCATATAGGTCGGACTTTCTTTTTCAGACCCTCCTCACCTGTTTCCTGCCTTCCACCCTCCTGTGCCAATCGATGCCAGACATCACGAGGGGCGTTACCATTATGATCCGTCTCCGATTCCTCCACTGCATGTGTAAGTATTAAAACCGTACCCAGTAATGAAACAGAACAAAATACCAGCTTCTGCTATCTCCGGACCTTTTGTTTTCAGCATGGCTATTGGGCGTTAAGGATGTGATAGAAGAATAAGGTTTACTTTTGAAATATAGCAAGCCTATCTATTCCTGGGCCTACTGAAACAAATCCCAATGCTTCCTGAAAAACGCCCGTCATACTATATACAGTAGGTCCTCGGGTTACATCGTCGGAGATCCGTTCCTACGGCGCCTCGTAACGCGATTTTTGCCGTAAGTTGGAACCCACCTACATGAGCACCTACGTCACTCACATGGAGCACATACACAGCAGTAATGAAGTGAAACAGGAAAAAAAATTTAAAAGAAAGATAACAATTCCTGACCTTTACTTGTGGTAAATAAATAATAAAAAACATTAAGCACATATGTACATACGTCGAAATGATGGAACTTTTTTTTTTATAAATAAATGGGAGATGGTGACGTAACCACGAAACGACATACGTCGAGTCTGATGTAACCCGAGGACTGCCTGTAGTAGGTAATTCCTATCTCGTTTGGTGATGTGTGTTCTGTTGGCTGTAAATACTAAATTAAAAAGTAGAGGCCTAATAGAAGGATACCACACAGAATATGTATTTGGTTGAGAATGCCTTTGAAGTTTTTCATGCTAAACTTTCTGTGATGTGAAAGTCTTGTCCCAGGGATCACATGAATCGTAATGAAATTTCCATGGTAAATTTCATAGCCCGGTGGTGTGTACACCAATAGTCACTTGATTGATGGGAATGTCACCCAAACAAAATGGCAAATGTGATTGAGCACATGGTTTACACAAAGATAAAAGGAAAGAATGGTGGTGATAACATACATTAGGAAAGGAAGAAGAGCATCTTGTGGAAATAAATATTATCTTACTCAGTTTGGCGGGAAAAGAAATAGTAGACGTACAAACTAAAATGTGTGTGCGTATGTGTGTGTGTTTGTGTATGTATTTGTGTATGTATGTGTTTTTAGTACTGTCCCGATAACTAGAATCATGTTCTAGGAAGGGCTGCCCTTTACAAATGGATACACACACAAACACACACACACACACACACACACACACACACATGCATTTAGTTGTATGTAATCACCCTTCATTCTGAGACAGTAAAGTTAGAAAAGCACAAATAATACTTTGAAGAGTAATGCTGGTTATTTAGATGGTGGATTGCATCTCCCTGGCTATTAGTTACAGCTGTGTAATTACATATGTGCCAAAGAAAAATGAAGTTGTTTTAAAACAAGTCCTCCTCTGTGAACAGAATTAATTGATATTAACAACCCTAACTATGTGCCCAAGTACACATATAATATTTTACCAACCGCTTTTTGGACCCGTCCTCCATTGCTAAATTGTAATTTCAGAGCAGCTTTGCCTGGAGGTAAGTAATAAATCTGTGTTGCAGACTTCCATAAGCATTATAGGAGAAGTGAGTATTTATAGGGAGAAAACATAAAAACTTGTGACTTTTTTCTCACTTTTCACGGGAACATAAGAATTTCCAGGGTTCTGAAGCTTGCTAGAAATACACTCAGATAAAACCAAGAAGCCAATTTAAAATGCCCTATACAAAGGGGAGGAAATTCCAAATTCAGGCTTAAACCTGCAGTGTAATTCACCCGTTACACAGAGGTTTTGCATGGCTGATTCTCCCAGACTCTACAGTCTCTGCAGTGATGTAGTAATTTAAATCAGATTTTCTGTGGAATTTCAGAGTTTTTTTCACTCTTTCAAAATCATGTTATAGAAAAATTTCAAAACACGAGTCTATGTGATTGAATGAACTGGTTCCTCTCGGTTTATTATAGCTTGCCTTGTAATTAAATCCAAATAGGAATTTATCAATACAACCCCAGGTATTGGTTCTTTGGCAGAATATAACAATAGCAAGCCCTCCTATAGTCCACACTATGTGCCCTCGGCCCTGATCGCCATGCCTACAGTGTTAGCTCGCTAGTGATAAAAACACCACAAGATAATTGAGGGTGAGTTTGGAGAATCCTGGGGGAAGGGCTTGCATTTCAGATATGACGGGTGAACTGGGATTTCTACAGATTTTAGTACTTCCTTCTTTTCCAGCCAAGCTTTAGGACACTTTAGCAGCAGTTGACTAAATTGTCCTCCAAAGATTCATAATGTAAGGCTGATAAATAACACTGAGCCTCAAAGGAGAAGTTCTGGAAGGTTCCGAGAGGAAATGTCATCACTGTGAGTGAAGAGCGTGGGGGGAGCCTGGGTCTCTGGCCTCCTAGCAGGGTCCTGGCTGGAGACACTGAGTTTATGAAGTAGGAGCTGGGAAGCTAGTGCACACCACACCTCCGTGCCTCTATAATACGACATTGTCTCTGCTTTGCCCTCAGTGACCTTCTGGCCCTGCATGGCAAGGGCCTGCGTAAACTCCCCACCCTTAGCTGGCTGTTCCTCACAGCGCCCTGTGTGTGCCTTTATCTTGCCTGATCAGTTACTGTTTAGTGGTCACTGTTCCTGTTAGTTTTGCGGGCAGTGCCCTGCACTCCCTCCGCCAGGTACTTTGTAAAAGGTGCCCAGGAGACACCCACGCTGTCCATTCAGGAAATCAGCGGACGAGCAGTCACAGAGCTTGAATCCGATACCTGAAGTCCAAAATGCGTGCTATAGAATTACATTATAGAAAACGAGACCGAGTGAGCTTACTGTAAGCTGTTAGAATATATACTTGTAATTATAAGAAGACAAAATCTGCGGGCATTCTCATTATTTTGTACACAGAGTTGTTCTTCTGGTGCCAACTTTAAAAAGTCAATGATAAGTCTTGAAAACAGGATTTGTGTTGCTGATGGAAATGCTCGCAGACCTCTGTTAGGAGAGATGGCAGGCACTGCAATAATTATGCTATCATATGTTATCATTAAAGATTCTATTGAAAGAGGTTTATAAATTGCTCTTATTTTTAGATAAACCACCCTATATTAAGGCATCAGCGATACTGTGCAGAATTAAATTAAAATCTCATAAAGTGAAATATGTTCTGTATTAGCTGTTTGACACTTAATTTGCCTCTGAATGAGTCGAGGAAATCACAAATTAACCTGCCTTTGTTTTTTCAACCATGGCTTATTAGGTGTTAGAACAACTGCAGTTACAGCCTAATAATGGCCATCAAGCCTTATAAATATGTGCAGAAATATGTCAGTTTGTGTTAAAGAACCCAGTGTGTTAAATGGAATGTCTTTAGGTTACTCTACGTACTCTCAATGTTATTTCACCATTTATGGTGAGGCAGTGTGGATAAGCATATAGAATCTTACTTTTTTTTTTTCAAATACAGTACTGACAGTAACATTAGAATTTATTGGTATTTCCTTTCTCGACTAAAATCATGAACTTAGACTAAGAATTTATAAGTAGGACATGAAGTATTATCTTTCCTTGAGTTGTCACATAACGATTGTCACATAAAATGTACAATTCCTGCATTATGCGTATTTAATTCAAGTGGTTTGAAAATTAGGATACATTGGATATCAAGAACTTTATCCTTTTTTTTTTTTTTTTCGAAAATTCTCCACTGATTTCACTAGGACTTATGCTCTCTCAAATTATTTGCTTTGACCACAGATTTGATGCTTTATTAAGCCATATAGAAAAAAATACCAGTATTTTAGAAAAAATCTTAATGAATACATTTTATTATATTACTGAGATTATTTGGCGCATAGACAGAAAACAAATCAAATTCACATAGTCAAGGCAGTAACTTTATGTGAATATTTACTTCTTTGCCTGCTCTGTATACCATATTTTGTTTTGTTTATACCAGGGCTTTTCCTTGCACAATTCCATGAGGCAGTATTGTATTCTATGGGAATGGGTGATGCTGTAGGCCAAAAATTACTATTGTTTTAAAAAATCATTTGGAAATTTAGGCAGTTGGAATATTACATCCCCTCCCCCAGAATACAGATATATTTTTAAATGACTGCTTTCACACTAATAAAGAAAGTGTTCTTTCTTTTGAATTTTGAGTGTGTGTTTTTTAAAATGTTATGTTAGTACTCATGTAAGCATGCTTCTTTTAATGCATTTGTAGAAACACCAAAATAAAGTTTTAAATTTGACATTCATTTGGAATTTTTCCTTGGGTGGGGGGGAGGAATATTTTATATACAACCTTTTTGACCTAAACTTAGTTATGGACCAATCTGAATTGAATTTCAGACTGTCCATTTTCTTCATCTGAGCTCTGCCAATTCATTTTCCAAAGCAGATTCCTTAGTTATTAATCCATGACAGTAATTCAAGCCCCACAGATCTCACCAGTTGAGCTGAGAGCTGCCCTCGTCTCAGGCTGTGGATGTGAAGAGCACTGCACCCCAAGTTGCATCCAAAGCCAGCACTCACAGGCGGCTGTCGCATGTCACCATCCACTCTACTAATTCATTTTAGAAAACCAGCCTCGTCGTTTCTCTCTTGGAGGAATGATCACTCATATTCTGTTCTACTTGGTGGCTCCTTTTTCTCTTAGGGGAGTTAGTGTGGCTCTTTCCAAGGCTGCCTGACTCACTGAAATTATTCCACCTAAGTAAGAAGAGCTGTTCTTCCTACTAAAAGCGGTTCACTTCCTGGCGCCTGGGGAGAGGGCTCAGTACACGGTAGATCATTAATATTAGCAGTGAAATAGAGCACATTGGAACTGGTAAGGCTTCTCCCCCATGATTATGGCTGCCTTTTAGAAATGAGAGCAGGGAGATGAGTGGCAATTTTGGAGTATGAATAAATACATTTTTTTTTCAGAGAGAAATAGCTCTAAGAAAGGATGTATCATTATCGTAAAAGCTTAGAGAGAGAAAGGGTAAGTAGATAGCCAGGGCTGCTACTCGGTCCCCACCCTCTCTTTTTTCCCTCCCTCCCTCCCTGAATTCAGCATCTTGCATGTACTAGGTACTGTAGTTTTTGGACCTCATATAATATATATTAAAAAATAGCCTTCAATCTAGGCCCTTACTTAAAACTTCGTGATGGTCCCATAATGCATAATGGTGATTTCATTCTTTCCATTCCCAGGAAAGACTCCAGTAACATGCAGAGGTGAGCAAAACCTTTTATGTGTATTTGGGGGCATAACTAGTTTGACATATTTTAATAATGCAACTTAAAATTAACAAAGGAAATTTCTTTTTTCCCCTCCAGTGTTTGTGCTCTACCATAGACATTATTGAAGCTGGTATAGTGTAATGACATATCAGATTACATCAAATACTGTAACCTAACACTGTGTAAACCCCCTCAAAAAAAAGAAAAGAATGAACTAGATTATAATTATATCTCTTGAGGGCAGACTAGATTTATTTCATTGCATTTACTAGGCCAAGTCCATGTCTATACATAGTAGTTCCTAAATAAATATTATTTTCAGTGATGATAATGGGTTGTTGTTTCTTAGGCTACTGCAGGATGACTGTCATCATCTGTTTTGTTGCTTACTTTGGTTAGAATGTGTCCTCTCATGCCAACAAAGTTAGCACACTTAATACTCAAAATCAAAAGCTTGATTACTACTTAAAATAATATTAAAGGTCAGATACAATCCACTGGCAAATATTAAGTCAGTTACTGGATGTAAAGTAGGGTACTGTTTAATGTACATTTATTGCTGCTCTCCATGCCCTTCACATGGAAATAAAATAGGTGAAAATAGCAATCTCAAATGGACAACTTAAGAAGAATAGCAAAATTTCAAAGATAAGGGAAAATAAAAATGAACAGACAATTCACATGAAAAAGGAAGTAATAATGACCCTGACTGTAATGTGATGTTTTTGAGTACTTAACCATGGTCTAGGCACAGTTTTAGAGACTTTACATAATTATGTAGTAGTTTCAGCAACCCTGTGATGGAGTTGTTATTACTAACCTCATTTTAAAGACATGGAGATCCTGATGCAGAGAGGTTACATAGCTTAGGAGCAGATCGAGCATTATTTTAACCCATCAGGTGCTCTACTTCTTGCTCTTGGCTTTCAAGTTCTGCTCGTGAAAATGAACATTGCAGACTTGGCTGCTCTGGCTTCTACTTCCTGGGTGAGCACAAAGGATCCTAACAACACACCATAGGACGTTTTCTGTGTTAGTGGCTGTCATTATCGTCTGCAGGTTTCTAAGGAGTGTATGGGTATGGCAGGGTGGAGAAGAGCTGTAAAAAGCCTTTTGAACGAATAAGCCTTCCTGTAGCCAAGCAATCCAACATACAACCATGTTTGCTGCCGTAGAATTTGTGACACCAAATAACTGGACAATTTACGTAACCAGTTGTTACAGGGAATGGTTTGACAACTTGTGATTCGTCCGACTTGGTAGAATATTGAGCAATACTTAATCACATTTGAGAGGACCATGTTAAAACATGGCTGAGTAGAGATCAGTGATTATAGCCGTTTACTCTGTAGATTGCAAGCCGTGTTGGACTAGATCACAGCATGCAGCTGCCTGGAACCTCTTCCCTCAGATACCCATGGCTTGCTCCCTCACTTAATACATTTCCCTACACACACGTCTCCTTACCTGAGAGGTCTTCTATGAAGAACCGTCTAACGAACACGGGTTGGCAAACTATGGCCTATGCACTCAACCCCCCCACATTGGATATGGCCTGTTTTTGTTAGTGAAGTTTTATTGGAACACAGTGATTGCCACTTACTCACTACTGTCCTCGCAGCCTTAGCAGTCAAGGGCAGAGTAGCTGACACATAGAGAATATGGCCCCCAACGCCTAAAATGTTAGCCATCCCCTGATCTAAAGTAACACCCCCTTTCCAGCCTGCTCTTTTGCTCTTACTCTGCTTTATTTTTCTTATAAGCAATCGCCTTTTTATTTTTATTATACTTTCTACTTTTAAGCTCTCTTTCTATTATTTCCCAGCATTTTCATTGCATATTATATCAGCTCGAAAAAAAGAACATGTCTTATTTTGGTCATTGCTTCTCGTGATAAAACTGAAAAAGTGTAAATCTTGCTTACTTTTAAAGAACTACCTTAGATGGTTTGCATCCCTAGTTTGCCATGCAAGTATGCAAATGTAAGTGAGTTACAATTTCTAAACTTTAAAAAAATACATTTTATTGATTTTTTTTTACAGAGAGGAAGGGAGAAGGATAGAGAGTCAGAAACATCAATGAGAGAGAAACATCGATCAGCTGCCTCCTGCACACCCACCACTGGGGATGTGCCCGCAACCAAGGCACATGCCCTTGACTGGAATCGAACTCGAGACCCTTGAGTCCACAGGCCGATGCTCCATCCACTGAGCCAAACCGGTTACAGCAAATTTCTAAACCTTAAACATTGTAATGAGCTGGCCACATTAATCCAGATCAAGCTATACACACTTTATTTTGCAATAAGAAACATGCAGTAAATCAGACTCGAAGGACATCATGCTTATTTCTGTTTTGCAATATTTCTAATGACTGAAATATTGGGTTTGGTCGCCGGTTGCAGATAAAGCAGGCCCTAATTACAGCGCACACTCAGAGCCTGAGCGCCAGTTTCTTGGCTAAAATTTCAGTGTTCTTTGTGCAGCGCTCAGAGTCGGGCCGGGAGCAGATAGTGACTGAAGGTATTCAGGGGCACTGAACCGGAAGCCGCGGGCTCTATAAAGCCTGCCGTCAAACCTGTTGCGGGTGCCTGGGGGGTACTGGCCTGTAACAGACTTTTTTCTTTGAGCACAATGCTTCCACTCATGGTAAGCCTGGCTTCAGAGAAAACAGAAATTTACTGCCATCATCTTTATTTATTTTTCAAAACGTGTGTTTGAAAAAAATTGAACTCTAACAGAATTTGCCCCCACGGGAAGATACGTTCAGGTTCGTTTACGTGACGACTGCCACCCAAGCGAAGCTGCTGGCAGCTCATCTTATGTGGCCCGCTCTCCTTCACTTAGGTAACAGAGCCCGCTTTTTCCACCTAAACAAAGACATGCCATTTCCTATAGCCGCACAGCAGGCCGAGTTCATTTCAGACCTTTCCCCGGGGGAACAAAGGCCGGGGACTCAGGCCCGCCTGCCATTCATCCCTGTTTGTGGTTGCATCCCCACCCCTGCCCACAGTGAAATTCATACATCAAAAAAAAATAAATAAATAAAATAAAATCCCAGCAGATTTGTTTCCAGGAAACTGCCTGCTTACTTTTTGAATCCTAAGTAACATATTAGCTAGAGTTTAGCATCTCTGGTGATCCAGAAACTAAGGATAGTAAAAGGAAATAGCAGGAGGAAGGTCGGTTTTGAAAGTCATCCTCTCAGTCCTAAGCTAAGGTAGGGATGCTTTTGCAGAATATTTCTCGATAACTGTATTGAAAAGATATTTGGGAAAAAATCTTGACCATTGTTAGTTTTGTTGTGATCTTTACAAAAGAAATATCAGAACAATAGTGGGCATCAGTATATTGCAGTTGGATAAAATTTAACGAGTTAAATGGCTTATGGGTCCTATGTTTATCTCCTGTTGGTGGCATTGTATCAATTTTCTTATAACTCTGATGCTCAAAAACATCATGTATAATGTTATATCTGTATACTGTACCACTGCCTCTCCTTTTTCTCTTTACACCACACACACACACACACGCGCACACACACACACACACACACAGTGCTTACACACAAGTAGGGAGAAAAGAATACAGAGAAAAGTAAGAAATGGCAGGTCAGGATCTGCCTTAAGGCATGAGGGAGCATTTCCAGTAATGAGCAAAATTAATATGGGTCTGTAACCTAAAGCTGTAGATTTTTCTAAAAGCCAATCACCTAATACTGTGAGTCATGCCTCATCTCACATGTTTATAAGTTATAGATATTTAAAACCTTCTCCTACAGCTACAGAGAGATTATAGATCCATTAAAAAGTGCCCAGTTGGGACCACTATATGCAATAGGAAGCTTAGACTCTGTCCAAAAATCTAAATTAATCCCAGAATGAGTTATGTGTACAGTTGCGATCTTTTAAAGGTTTGCCAGTGAGAGGCCTTCAGTGCTGTCATACCTACAAACTGTTCCCAGAGAGCCTCGTCCTCCTCAGGCCCGGGTCACTCCCAGGTAATAAGAACTCTGCCTAAGGTCAGTTATTTTAGTTCACAGCTTTAAGAGATCACTGGGTTTAGAGTATGTATGCTACCACCTGGGAATGAGCCACAATATGCAATACCTGACTAGTTAGCCAGGGGCACTGACTTCCCTTAGATTATCAAATTTAAAAAATGACAACAGCTTGTCTGGTATAGCTCAGTGGTTGAGCATCAACCCATGAGCCAAGAGGTCCTGGTTTGATTCCTGGTCAGGGCACATGCCCAGGTTGCAGGCTGGATCCCCAGTAGGGGGCATGCGGAGGTAGCCAATGAATGATTCTCTCTCATGGATATTTCTGTCCCTATCTCCTTCTTCCTGAAATTAATTTTAAAAAAAAATTTTGCCCAATCTTTCAAAAAAAAAAAAAAGGCAACAGCCAACACAATAGTAGTCTGGTATGAATGAATCAAAATTAGACCTATTTTTTGTCAGATCGGCAAAAATAGAATATATTCATTGCTGTGCCGCAGAATTTTAGTAATCAGTTTATGTGTCATGAAATGAGAAAGGTTGAAAATCGCTGAGTTAGCCACTAACTGGAGAACACCAATACTCTTCTAAGTACAGATAATATCCAAATATTGCCAAGTTCATTGGAAGTAAACAGTGTCTCTTTTATGTGGGGGAGTGAGAGAGAGAGAGAGAGAGGTACTGGCAGTTTAAAGATCTGCCTCATTTGTGAAACAAATCACCACACCCTGTTGCATGAATATGATTTTCATTTTTAAAACAGAATCCCAAGAAAGCATTCCTAGTTTACTAAAATGCTTCTTGCCTATATTCAAAGCAATCTCTGGCTCCCTCACAGAACAGAATCCCTATATGCCCAGTCTGCGTTGCTTTCAACTTAACCTACGCACACCAGTGAAAGTTTCCAGAAACAAATTCAGAATTGTACATCATTAGCAAAGGCAATCAGACCTGTAGAGGGGACTCTGATTTTAAAAGGATTTTCATATTGTAGTGGCCTGAGATACACAACAGATTAATACTAGAATTATATTAATGTTTGTATTACCTAACATGTTGGGTTTTTTAAATTTAAGTATTTGATGTCTTCATTATTTTTAATATATAACATTAAAATGTATGCACATACACCACTCACTTCTGTCCATGTTCCTTATGGTAATCTCAGCCTGTCTTTGGGATGGGTTAATAAAAGTTTGCACAATCTTCTTTCTTAACTGAAGTAAGAGGGGAAAAGAAGGTCAGCATAAAGCATTGTAATCTTGTTTGAATGCTCAAAATATGGTGACCTCAGATTTTGGATTTCAGGACTGCGGGATAAATGTAGTTACTGGATTGAGAGAAGAAGAGTCCTAGTCGGGATTCCACTGGGAATCGGGGAATTGTGACGTGAGGGTTGAAAGCAGAGGCCCCACCTCTTGCATTAAGCTCGAGGGAGGGATTCCCTCCTGGTTGAGAATGTTACATGGTAGTTATGAGAGAGAATTTGCAGAGTGTAAGTGACTGAGCATTCCACAGTCTTAGGTGGATGGCGGGCTGTGTGCATCTGACTTGGGCATTTGTTTCATGTACTTGCAACTGGTCTGAAGGACGCTGAGCAGATACGTTATCCCTTATTTAATTGGGTTAACTTCTCCACCCTCCCCCACCTCTTCACCTGGGCAGACAGAGCACTTTTTAGTTATTTTGGTGGTTGTTTGTTGGGAGGAGGGAGGTGGGTGGGAGTTGAATTGGGAGGAATGAAAAGCAGAAGGCGGCCTCCCTCCCCCCAGTGCGTGGAGAGAAACATCCTTTCAGGTCTTCGGGCTTTGCTTTGCAAGGGTGTCCTTTGATGAGGCCTTTGTCTGAGGCCCCGCTGCAGTCTCCCTGTACTCAATGTTCAAAAAGGCTATTGGTCCTTCTTTGTTTTCTTTGTTGAACTGTTTATTTTGCTTTCTTCCCACGAGGTTCCCTGGCCTTCCTCTGACAACACTTTTCTGCATGAATTACATTCCTCGGAGGCAGGGTCTCCGGATTCTTGCAGTCCATGTGATCCCGCCTGTCTGATGAGTCCCGGGATACAACCAGCTGTGGGTCTCTGCCAAGCCAAGCGCTTGCTCAGTTTTCCTGACGTGGAGACCTAAAGACCGTTTGTAACTCATTAGCGAGAGGGCAGTGCTTCATTCCAGGTGAATAACTTAGCTGCTGTGGAATCATCACTGCCTTTAAAATCACGGAAGGACACTACCAGCCATTTGGCTTCCTTTCGACGTAAGGCTAGTGAAGGAGGGGAGTTCAGGTTATCATACATATTCATTCCCACTTCACTGACATAACCACCTGTGCAGGGTGGGGCCGGAGACCATTGGCTCCATTTAAGTTGAATTTACATTCAGAAGGAATTTCATAATAATTTGCACAAAATGCATTCCCATCTGTGTGGAAATCATCAACAGCAATAATGAAAAGTATTCAGATATCTTAATCATAGCCATTTTCTTGCAAATATGTTTTTTATCTATAGTACTGTTTATGACTGAGACAGAGATGAACAATTAAACTCGGAAACCTGTTAAATAAAGATGAAATATTTGGTTCTTGGATAAATTACACCTTCATTACAGGTGTTGGTAAAGCATGTGAGGCGACTAGACAAAATGGAGTTGTTTTAAGGGCAAAATTCTGGAAGGGATCTGTTCACCTGTGTGTACCCATTTTTAAAAAAATATATTTTATTGATTTTTTTTTTTACAGAGAGGAAGGGAGAGGGATAGAGAGTTAGAAACATCGATGAGAGAGAAACATCAATCAGCTGCCTTCTGCACACCCCCTACTGGGGATGTGCTCGCAACCAAGGTACATGCCCTTGACTGGAATCGAACCTGGGACCCTTCAGTCCACAGGCCAACGCTCTATCCACTGAGCCAAACCGGTGAGGGCTGTACCCATTTTTTTATACATGAGGACCAGCAGGTGGGGTGTACTGTGCTAACTGGATGCCTGCATCTATTGATAGTGTGCCTGGGAGTAGTTTTGACATGGCACTTCCCAAAAAAGTTTGTTAGAAATGATTGAACACGACATCAGTGGTGAAAATTACATGCTGATGAAATACCTTTTTCTACATAGAAACTTTTCCTAAAAGAAGTGGATAAGGCCCAAGCAGTGATTGTGGTTTCTTGAGATCCTCCTGTTTTCTTGCTGGGCCTAGTTAGAACTGGCCTCTGGGCATCCGATTGTTGTGAGCCTGGGGCCACAGACTTTCTGTGGGGGTCTCCTGGAAGGGTTCCCTTGGGCAAATAAATGCATTCACTCTGCAGGGTCAAGGTTCTTTCTCACACAAGGAGGATTTGCCTGGAAGATTGGAGTTAAGCCTCCTTTGGCGAGAAGAGGCACTTCCTCCTTGGAGTGGGCTCTGAACAAGATCGCCCAGGGAGCTGAAGTACAGCTGCCCGGATGCTTCCTGTGCACACAATGGACCATCCTCAGGAGCAGGACTGGATTGCAGTGTTGCTGAATCATCACCCCTGAGCATACCCCTTTCCCACTCAAGATAGTAGTTACGTTAGCCAATGTTAATGCTTTTTCCCCCGGGTTTCAACGTATCATTCCAGAAAATTCAAACGTAAGTCTGTTGGCACATAGTTTCTGATGAGCCTCTTAAAGCCACTTCCTAAGCTGTTTTTGTAACAGATGCGGGCCCTGGAGAGTTCTGTTCTCAGCTCTGCCACAAATTAACTGGATCCCAACACTTTCCCTGGCCTCTCTGGACCTCCTTGTTTTCGTCTGTGAAGTGAAGTAGTCAGATGAAATGATCTGACTTTAAGATTTCGTAACATTGCACAGGTATGAGAAAGTTTAGGTTTGTTCTTTGTATTTTTCTCCTGTGTATGGATACTTAGAAGAGGAGTCCATGAAACACATGTGGCCCTACTACATGCATGCCCATGTGCCCCTTCTCCTTCTGTCCCCTCTTTCCTTGTATGAAGATGTGCATCCCTCCCTCATTCTTCCTCATACTTCCCAAGTCAGGCTTTGCACATCCCTCCTTAGCCACCGGTGCATAGAGCCGCCAGGCACTCTCTGTGCTATTTCAGTGTTGCTCACATAGGTTCCCACTGGAGTGGAAGGAAAACTGGAAAACCAGAGCATCTCTTCTATTAACAGCATCAATAATGCTAAAATATAATGTTTAAGCAGATACAGATTTTTGTATTTGGTTCAAGATAATTTTCCTTTGTGTTTAAAATTATAGACTGGGTTTGAATCCAGCTTAGGTAATTCCTATCAGATGACTTACTCTGTCCAGACCTATTTTATTATTCAATCCCATTTTATATCATGAATTCAAAGAATGAGCATAAAGATAGCACTTAGCACAATCTGTCATATCATAGGTATTTGATAAATGGCCGAATTACCTAATATGTATTTATGATATTACCATATTTAAGTCATCTGTTTTAAGTTGTGTATCTTTTTTCACCTTTTAACATCGCTGAAATTGGAATGTATCTCACCATCTGTAGTGTTTTATGATGACTGTTGGTGAAGTGGCGGCTATGGGGAAGTTTCAGGTATCTCTCAATAAAATTATTTTGCTGATATTTCCCTTTGTGTACAAGTACTTTGGTGCTATGTGATATAACCTATGCCTGAATAAGCATAAAAGAGTTTTAAAAATGAGTATAAAGTAAAAATTGAAAGCGATAAGGAAGTATTGTCATTCTTAGTGGTACCTGAAATAATGGTGCATTTTTTTAGGTCAGTAGCATCTTAGCTTTGATGAAATACAGTATATAGCATATGGATTGTGTAGGTGTGTAATCAGCAAAAAGTAAAAAATAAAAACGTTTCACTGTCAAGTTTTTCTCCCAAGAGCCAAGCAATTTTTTCTAAATATTATAGTAATGGACCTAGTTGCAGGACTGTAAAGTTAAAAAGTATTAAGAATGTTTTCAAAAATGCTGTTTTTGCCTAAATCATAAAAAAATAGAAAAGGAGGACAACTTCAGTCTGAAACAGTATAAAGGAGGGAAGCATGTGTTGTGTGCTGGCTCGGTTGGTGTATTTGTGCAGATGCATAGCACAGGCTCTCAGAGGGTAAGACTTCATGATTAATGGTGTTTATTCTTGACAGAAGCCTCCTTTATTTATCTGCAATACAGTTTAGCGATTTTATCAGGCACCTGAATGAAAAATATTCAGTCATACCAATATTGCAGTGTAAATTGAGTAGAGTCACTTTTTATTATATCTTTCCGCCTTATCATCTGCACAGTAATTTTCTAGCAGAGGTTTGATATGGAAAGGCTGGATTTAGCTGTACTTGACACAAAGCCTCTTCAATTTCCCCTAAAAGTTCAGGCTGCTCTTAGAAATGTGTGTGTGTGTGCGCGCACATGCATGTGTGTGCGTGTCTGTGTGTGTGTATAATGCATAAACCCTCTCTCTTATCCAAGCAATTTCGGGATTTGAAAGAATGAAGATAAAATGCACAAACCTGGATGGGAGAAATGTTGTTAATATAAAAACGTCTAATAGGTCTGAACTCACTGGTCCAAGCTTCTTTAGTGCTTAAGCTGTAGCTTAGTACTGAGCCTTTTGCATGGCTACATAACCCCACTTTCTTCTAAACAATTGCCATCCAACTCTAATCAGCAGAAAGCCAGACACTTTCCTTTCTTCTGGGAGTAATATCAAAGTTGGAGTTCACATGGCCCCGGGGATCATCAGTCGCTGTGATGATGGCAATGTCATTTAAGAAAGAGGGAAAAAGATCTCATTTGTAGGCTACTTGAGTAAGGTGTCACTAAATTTTAAGCAAACTTTATTCAAGGAACAGACTTTACAATGTTAATTGTCAAAATGAACCAGTGGGAAAGAGGGCCAAATGGTTTGAATCGTAGAAAACATTGGATTTTAGGCCAAAAGGAGGAAAGGAGAACCTCTTGTCCAAATCCTTACATTTTACAGATGAGAAATGTGAAGCCCCAAAAGTGCTCCCAGTCAGTCTGTGGTCTCACACACGGGCTCTCCAGTGGTAATATGAGCAAGTGGTTCCCTGGCCCGTCAGTTAGACCTTTCCCGTCTGTGAAATCTGTCCTTCGTGGGGATCAGAAGACTCGCTTTCTCTATGAAGAAGGGGTGCAGTAGGAGACTTTGTGGCTCCTTTCCAAGCGGCCAGACTCGGTCAGTCTTCCAGGGTGCTCTTCTCGGGGCTCTGGGCAAAGGTCTCTGAAGCCATGATAACAAGAACTGTAAGAAAATGATCTCATTTCTTGGAAGTTAATGCTGCTTTTCTATTGAATAATATAGACAACTTTTTCCTCGGTGCATTAGATATACTCCTTTTCCATATTTAATTTATTTTTGACAAGTTTGACACCCTCAAAGGGGCTTAAATTCTGGAATATTGACAAGTGTGCCTCGGATAGAGAGTCTTCGTTAACGTGTAGGGGAGACCTATAAGGTCTACTTCTACTTAAATCTAAAGAGACCGCTACTTAGAAAGGGCCACTATTTTCACCTTTTGTAGGAAGGGGCCCCTAGCAAACCTTGGTGGTTTTATTCTAGAGGAGAGCTATTTAGATAATTAATAAAAGTTAGATCATAATAGTTCCCTGATGGACATGATTATTACCACTTTTTTAAACATTGATTTAAAGAATGAGGGAAACTATGAGTCAGATGTATCTTGCCAAGGATCACAAGAGATAACCCAGAAAAGCAGTCTAGTCAATAGTACTAGTAATAATAATAATTATTATGAGGATTATAAGGATTATGAGGATAGTGAAAAAGACCCTCAAAGGGGCTTAAATTCTGGAATATTGACAAGTATGCCTCGGAAAGAGAGTCTTCGTTAACATGTAGGGGAGACCTATAAGGTCTACTTCCACTTAAATCTAAAGAGACCGTGAAAAAATCCCTATCAGCTCCTGGAAGACCGCTGTTGGTAAAGAATTTATTCTCTCTAGTTGGTTCTTGAAGTAACATTTACAAAATATTAAAATAGAAGCCTTGTACTCTCTCTGGCTCAGAATTCCAGAAGCATCCTGTCTTTGAAATAAATATTTTCCATACCATTGGTAAGAGGACTCAATCTGAAGCAAGGATTAAACTGTTGGAACCTAACTTACTATTTCTAACTAGAGGGCAGCTCTCCAGCTGTTCACCTGCAAAGAGGTGGGTTGCTGTGGTCGGCAAACTGCGGCTCACGAGCCACATGTGGCTCTTTGGCCCCTTGAGTGTGGCTCTTCCTAAGCCTTAGGAGTACTCTAATTAACTTAATAACAGTGTACCTACCTATATAGTTTAAGTTTAAAAAATTTGGCTCTCAGAAAAAATTTCAATCGTTATACTGTTGATATTTGGCTCTATTGACTAATGAGTTTGCCGACCACTGGGTTAGGGGAAGCTTAGCAGCTGGATATCTGAATTTCTCTCCTAGGCAACCACAGTTGTTTTCTCTTCAAGGTGGTATCTCTGTGGACTTTGTAAAGGAAGACACAAACTTCTGTAGTAATTGGAGGAAGAAGAAAAATATGACTTCTTTATTTAACATTGCAAAAAGAAGGGTACCTTTGTATGGAATATCTGGATCCCATTTGACCACCAAAAGAGACTGTCAGAATAATAATTTTAAATATACTATGCACCTATGTAACTAAAATATTCAAAACTAATGACAGGTTATTTAAAAACTGGTTTGTTAACTGCCATTTGGATCATGGATACTGTCCTCCCAACTGGTGCACTCTCTCTGCCTTGGTTCTGAAATGTTAGAGGTACACAGCAGGCTTCTTTATACAAGTGTGAGTTGGGGCAGAAAGAAGATGCATAAATAGAGAACCCAGAAATCGACCCAAACCACTATGCTCAATTAATATTTGACAAAGGAGGCAAGAACATACACTGGAGTCAAGATAGTCTCTTCAATAAATGGTGCTGGGAAATGTGGTCAGACACATGCAAAAAAATGAAACTAGACCACCAACTTACACCATACACAA
>NW_005357999.1:726482-738240 GCF_000412655.1 Myotis brandtii | reverse complement strand
ACCTGTCAGAATGGCTATCATCAACAAATCAACAAATGACAAGTGTTGGTGAGGATGCGGAGAAAGAGGAACCCTTGTTCACTGCTGGTGGGAATGCAGACTGGTGCAGCCACTGTGGAGAACAGTATGGAGCTTCCTCAAAAAACTAAAAATGGAACTTCCATTTGACCCAGTGATCCCACTTTTAGGAATATATCCCAAGAAACCAGAAACACCAATCAGAAAGGATATATGCATCCCTATGTTCATAGCAGCACAATGTACAATAGCTAAGATTTGGAATCAGCCTAAGTGCCCATCAGCAGATGAATGGATTAATAAACTTTGGCACATCTACACAATGGGATACTATGCTGCTGTAAAAAGGAAGGAACTCCTACCATTTGCAACAGCATGGATGGAGCTAGAGAGCATTATGCTAAGTGAAATAAGTCAGTCAGAGAAAGATAAATATCACATGATCTCACTCATTTGTGGATTATAATGAACAACGTAAACCGATGAACAAAAACAGATGTAGAGACAGAGAAGCATCGATCAGATGCTCAAAACTCTGAGGGAAAGCAGGGGAGGGTGGGGCTGAGGGGGAAAGATCAACCAAAGGACTTGTATGCATGCATATAAGCATAAATGATGGATGTGGACAACAGGGGGTGAGGGAAAGATTGGGGGGATGAGGGGACATTGGGGGGATAAGGACACATTTATAATATCTTATTCAATAAAGGGAAAAAATGATAAAAAATAAAAAGAAGAAGATGCATAATGGGAAAAGTCATTTAGTGCAAAGTGCTTACTTGAATCAGTAGTAAGTTTAAGAATTCTTTTTCCTTTAAATATATTTTTATTTATTTTGGAGAGAGAGGAAAAGAGAGAGAGAGAGAGAGAGAGAGAGAGAGCGAGCTTTGCTGCTGCACTTATTTATGAACGCATTGGTTGATTCTTGTATGTGCCCTGACCGGGGATTGAACCTGCAGCCTTGGTATGTTGGGACGATGCTCCAACCAACTGTGCTACCCAGCCAGGGCCTGTGTGTATCCCTTTTAAAAAATTGATAATATATATAGTACATATGCAGAAAAGTACACAAAATATACACTTATAACTCCACAAAGTATAATTAATTATCAGAGTGAAAACCTGCAACCACTAACCAAGTCTAGAAAATAGAACTAACACCCTGAAAGTCCACCAGCTCAAAGGGTAAACATTATCATGACTATTCTAACACTAAAGTTTAGATGTGTCTCTTAATTGAACTTATGAGATTATATATTATATTATAGTCTTTTGTTCAAGGCCTTTTTTCACTCAATGTTTTTCACATTCTAGTTTCTTCATTTTTATAGGTGTTTCCTATTTCATTGTATGCATTATTTGCCTATTCTATTGTTAATAGATATTTGATTGTTTCCAATTTTAATGTGAATGAATAACAGTGCTCTGAATATATTTGACATTGTGGCACATGTTTACATACTATTGTTGGGTATGTAACAGGGAAAGGAATAGTTGGAACATAGGGTGTGCATCCGTTCAAGTAGATAATGACCGACTATTTCCTAAAGAGTTTGTGCCAGCGTATACTCACATTGTTTGAGAGTTCCTATTGCTGTAAATCATCATCAATACTTAGCATCATCAGTCTTTCTAGTTTTAGCCATTCCAGCGGGTGTTTAATAATAACTCATTATGGCTTTAATTTGTACTGCAATTATAAATGATGTTTATGTACAGTTTGCTAAGATATATTAGAAAAACCTTTTAATATTAAAAGCCAAAGTATAATTCAAAACATACTTTTATTTTGACTATGTTAGAATGGCATAATGCCTGAAAAAGTGTGGGGACTAAATAAGTTAAAATACTGACAGTGGTTCAATCTGGAGAGCTTGGATATAGGGAAGGACCTTTTTTTAAAAAAAAAAAATCTTAACTTTTCCATTTATGGGTGTAAACTCCTTTTATATTCAGACATAATTAGAAAATAAAAATAAGAAAGTCATTGTGAAAAATCTCTTGAAATGATGTTCATCATTAAAATAAATATCCCCCCCCCATTTTCTTCTTGTTGAAGAATGCAACCATAGCCCTTAAATTCTCTGTATAAGAAAATATTCACACTAACTTAGTGTGAATGTGCACAGTAAGCAGTGTTTTAACCTTCACCTTTAGTGGTCACTTCTAACCAAATCCTATCTACATTTGGTAGCAGGGTTTACATTCCTTATTTTTCATGACCAAGATGCATGCTAGAAGCCCCCTTTGGTACTTTCTGACTGTGCTGCTTGCTCATCAGATAACATTTGCTCTAATGCCTTCCTTATATACTGGCTGCCTCCTGCAAGTCCCACAGTGGGGATCGAGCCTGCAACCCAAGCGTGTGCCCTGACTGGGAATGGAACCCTGACCTTCTGGTTCATAGGTCCACGCTCAACCACCAAGCCACACTGGCTGGGCTACATGTATACTTTTCACCCGATTTGACTATAAACTCTTTGAGATTACAGACTGAATGACTATATATTATATTTATTGAAATCCTCCCCCCAAGTGCTGAAATCATAATGGATTCTTAGTAAACAGATTTTCAATAAATGTTTATCTAATGAATATTTCATTGAAATAGTCATCTGTGTAGTTATACATGTAGTTTTTAAAAATTGAAATCCAACATGGTAAATGTGTAAAAAGCCTAAGTCAGTTCAAAATTCATGGGGAATATAATTGAGCTACAAAGATGATAAAAATGGGATTTGAAACTGAACCATCTTATTCGTTAGGGTCCTGGCAGTTTAAAAGAGTGGATATTTACAGAGATGTGAACAAGGTGAAAGGCCCTCAAAGTGACCCTAAAGCCCAGCAGCCCCCAGGAGTAGCAAAAGTTGGAAGAAGTTCCTATCGTTAACCTGAAGGTGCAAACAAACTGATTCATTGAGGGCTGGAGCCCAGGAAGAGGGGTCACACTTCTGGAGGGGTGGCCATGAGGTGGCCAGCAGATCTCAAGCTAAGGAGAGGAAGTGACTGGAATAAATACCCCTGATCCCTCTTCCCTCCACTGCCAGCTCCTGCCAGTGCATCTCATTAGGAGAATCCAGAGGAAAAATGAGCCAGCTGATTCAGACCCTACAGACCAGCCTTCCTGGGCATGCAGGGGTTCCCAGGTGAAGGATGGTAAATGGCAAGTAACTGGCAGAACCCTCTGTGCATGTAAGGGTCCCATGATAACGCTGGGCAGAGACTTCTGGGAGCTCACCTTGAATAGAGGAAAACATGAAGTTTAGGATTGTGCGGATTTCCGGCAGTGTTTGGTATATTAGCCATGGACATTTTAATGGTTTCCTTCACTGTATGGGAAGCAAATTTTTTATTACAAATTTTGGTTTATTAAAACTGCGACTATTGAATAATTAATTCGTTGGTTAAAAATACATTAGAAGGGATAACTCCCTTTGTTCTCTGTTAGGCCACTGCTTGAATATAAAGAGTGGTTTACTTGTTATGGGAAGAACAAAGTTAAACAAAAAAATAAATTTGTTATATTAAAAAAAAACCCCACCATTTCATTCTTCTGGTAGTTGGAGCCCTCATACAAAGATGCAAGGGGAATTATGTACATTTCCAGCGTTCCAAGCAACATGAAAGCAAATTGTAATAATCCAGCATACAAACCTTGTTTAATGCTCTCATAATAAGTCACGCAAGTGATTAAATACTGTGATTTTAATCTTGGCATTTTAGTAACCCAATAAGATAGATGAAAAGGCAGTAACAAATTAGATTATTTAATCATATTTCATTCTAACTAAGAAGGTATTCTCTGCAATGTGTTTTTTGTTTTGAAGGTTATCATACATAGTATAATGTTTAAAACGCTGTAATAACAGTCTTTCTTCTACTCTTTTTATTGTAATCTATTTTCATGACCTTTTAAAAAATGTAACCCAAAGTCAAATCATCTCCACAAACACACACACAATTTCATATTGCTTTCTTGCTTTGGGGAGAACATCAAAGTAATCCCCACCTTCTTTCTTGTCTGAAACTGTACATTATATATAGCCATTGGAAAGAAATGACAGCCACTCATTAGGTCTCTATGGCCTTGGACGGACAAATAGGTGAGAGCAATGTAAGGGACACTGTCCCTCACTAGGCGTGCTGGGCCCGCATGCCTGAGCCCAGATGCAGAGGTAATGGAACAGCAGTTGTGCCCTGGCAGCCCAGACAGCCCTCTACAGCTGGGCATCTCTGGTCCCCAGGCTAAAGTCAGTATGACTTAGTTCAGAGGGTCACAGTCATATTTCTGTGCTCTTTGGCAACAACATAAAAGGCCTGGAATCTCTGTACTTGGAACCGTTCTAAGTTTCAGTGTTCTTTTAAGAACGTTTCTTGTTTTGGTTTTTCTCTCCTTGGTTTGTGCTGTCCTTCAATTATTGAGTCTTGTCCAGCCCCAGAACAGAGAGGGAAGGGAAAGCTACCGGCAGAGGAAGCCATGGGAAGCCAACAGCAATCTCCAAATTGTGTCTCTACTAAAAATATAAACCAAGAAAGAGACACCTATAATTTTTTTTCCTGGTGCTACTGTAATCTTCAAATGAAGATTTTTAGAAAGTTTGACAAATATTTACCAGGTCAAGTTTATGAAAGTTTGTGAAATAGTATATGTCATTGACATGGGAATTTTTGTGGCTGCCTTCCTCACAACTCCCACCTCCTTTCCTTACCGTAGAATTCCCCTCTCTGGCCATAATCTTGAATGGCACTTGCACACAGCAATAAACACACATCTGCCTATTAAGTTTAAGGAGGTTACTTTTCCCTCTCAAATCTGCTTTACAAAACAAAGCAAAAAAACTGACAAATGATGTAGCTTCTGGGAATTTGGAAGTGACTTTGGTTAGGTAATGTTAAAAGCAGCTCTCTTGAAAAACTATAATTTATATATCTTTACATCCATGTCCAGTGGCACTGGAGCCATTGGAGTTCAAGGTTGAGTGCTCAGCCTTGGTGGCTTAGAAACTAATTTATGTCGGGCTTCAGCTCTAGAAGCATGTCATGCTAGCCAACTCCCGGGAGCCTGGTGTGGAAACAATGAATCAGTGATCAACTTCCAGGGAGAAACTGAGCAGCAAGGAAACCAGAACACCATGCAGACAGCTCTTTGCTGAGTTGAGAACCACACGCACATGAGAGTTTTGGGGGGTGCTTCTGACAACCCCCAGGGACATCAGCAACTCTCTCTGTTTACTGAGTGTCAGTACCAGTCATTGGCAGCAGCCCCGTGAGGGAGCTATTATTCCATTTTTGTGTTTATCAGGGAACTTCTGCTTAGTGACATTCAGTGATGCCTCAATTCAAATCCAGTTCCCTCAAATCTCTTGTATCTAATTACTGAGGCCCTGTTCTTAACCACCTTATGTGGTTTAACAATTTTACTAAGAGGGGCCCGGGGAATCCAAGGAGATGCTTCAGGAACACTGTCAGGCAGGAGAGCAAAGCATAAGATGCACTTTGAAAAGAGGGTTCCAATATTTCAGTGTTTGAAAGTCATATGATATGCTGTTTATGCCATCCCTATTATGCATGTGTGTGTATGAGTACATATGGCGTATTGTATGTGTATGTAGATTAGGAGTGGAGTATATTAGCATAGTGTATGATACCAGCTCACTACATCAGGCTTTACTCATACTCACTTGCCAAGACCCCTACAAGGTAGGTATCTTCCCTGTGGGATCCTTAAGGACCAGGAGAGGGTAGGTATGGTGGCTGAGGTTGCACCTCAGCCCTTCCATGTGCCACCTGTCTCCAGAATTCCTGATGACCCCTCCCTGGGTAACCCATCCTATCTAATAAAGAGGGAATATGCTAATTGACCCTCATGCCGCCGTCGCAAAGATGGTGGCACCCACAGCCAATAAGGAGGGAATATGCTAATTGACTGCCACACCCTCAAAGATGGCGGCGCCCAGTCCCCTCAGCCCTGCCGCTCCATGCTCCTGCCTTCGGAGTCCCCCAGTTCCCTTAGCCCCCCAGCTGCCCAGGGCTAGGGCCGGCCCAAGCCTCAGGCAAGCCTCAGATGTTGGCTGCCCAGCCACCCAGGGCCGCCTGAGGCTCAGGTAACCAGGGCTGGCCGAGGCTTGCGCTGCCGGCAGTAGCAGCAGCAGAGGCGTGATCGGGCGTCACCTTCCCCTGATCGCCAGGTCTCCTCCTGCCCCTGAGGACTCCCTGACTGTGAGAGGGGCAGGCCGGGCTGAGGGGACACCCCCCTCGTCACCTTCCCCTGATCGCCAGGTCTCCTCCTGCCCCCGAAGGCTCCCTGACAGAATTTTCATGCACCGGGCCTCTAGTACTAAATATTTTGCTATTCATATTCTGGGGATGGCTAGTTTCTTTCTTTAGGGCAGTGATGAACTTAGTTTTCTTACTTGTACTCCAGTCTGAAGGCATGTCCCACCACTGTGTTTAGAACTAGCTGACCCAGTATCTCCTCAGCATCATCTCTCTGGAAGTGACGTGTGATTATGACATTCCCAGAGTGGGTGAGGTTGCCTGGCTTCACCTCCAGGAGGAATCAGCCCTCTTCCCTGTGTTGCTTCTTCCTGGAGTTCCTGCCAGGGACGATGGGAGCAGGCCTGGATTCCTTCTCACGGCAGTGCTTTTAATTGTTATCTTCGGTTTTCTTGTGGAAACTGGTCACATGAAAGTGAAGGCCTGGGTGCAGACGTCAGACGTCCAGACTTGAGAAAACTGCCAGCCACCTCCTGGCTTCCTTGCATCTTTGGGTGGCGACTGCCCAACTCCCACCTCTATAATTTTCATGCGATTCTAGATGCAGATCCTCCCCCCAAGTGTGCTTCTTCAAAGTGCAATCTACGCCTCTGAAATATTCTTACTACTCTTCTTAATTCTGGAATTTCAGAAAAATAACAAGTTCCAATTTTCGTCTAAACTAAAAAACAACACAAGTAAGAGGTGCTATTGCCGTCACTGATTTTTGGTTCAGGTTGTTCAGACCCAGTTTGTAGTGGGTCACAAAAGCTTATCTAGGAGATATCACTTCATGGATTTCTTGAAATGTCTACTTCTCTACATTTCTGCTGCACCGGTCCCATTATATGCCTACAAATAAGTTTACACTTGGTAATAATTATTTTGAACCAGTTTGGAAGGCTTAGTTTTCCTTTCTGGTAGAAAATGAATTATTGGTATGGAGTATGCCCTGAGCTCTAAAGTAGCAACATGTCTAAATGGAGCTTAGAATGTAACACAGCGAACTTGCTTTGTGGTAAAGAGCTAAAATAGGATATACTAATAGGTTATACCGATTTTTATTTAAAGCAGAAGTAATTTTACTAATTTCTGAGTGGGTATGGGCAACCTCAAGTTGTTTTTTTGAAAAGAAAGCTTTTTTTTTCCTGGTGGGGAGTTTTCACTCTTCTTTCATGTAAATTTAGAGAACTGGATTTTTATTTTACTTCACCAAAAGTGGCCTCTGAATAACAAGAAAAAGCCTCTTTTTTTAGTTCAAAATGAAAAAAAAAAGAATAACAAGGAGCAAGCGAGAGAACATCTCCCCCCCCACCCCCATATTTCAGTCTCTTTTATTTTCTACTGAGAGCAAATTCATTATCTGATCTTCGGTTTCATTTATTTCAGTGCCTGTGCTGTGCACGTGGTGGAGCCGGCCTCTCCCGAGATTGTGTTCTGACAGGGTGATAGGGGCCAGAGCCCTGCCGTCAATATGCACTTGCTTTGAGAGGCGTGATGAAAAAACACGTTTCCCCTCCCTTTCATTTTACACTTAAAGCCAGTCGCATAAGAGGAATTGGCTGTTCTCCGCAGATCTGTCTCTATCTTGGCTTCTCCCTTTTGTAGCCGGGCCCTCCGTCAATGGGAAAACGGCGAGCGCAAGTGTTTAGCCTGTCGTGGCCAGTTCACTGGATTATCCACACAAAATGTTTCCTATTGAAGAAGGAACAAGGCAGGGAGGGTGTTGTACCGTCTGGCTATTCTTCAGAAATGCCTCTTGCAGGGGCTTCAGGGACTGGCTGTGGGGAAGGAGGACCAGGAGGGGATTGGGGTACAGTGGCAGCCAGGTGTGTTCGAAAATTTATTTCCATCAGCCCAAGTGTACAACCTGCTTTAGCGCCCCCAAACCAAGGCATGGGCTTGATCAAAATCTCATTCTTTCCCGGCTTTCCAACCCCAGGAGCACTTAATTACTGATTGTTCCCTGAATGTGGCTAATCAGGATGCCATGCGAAAAATGAGTGTGAGAGGAAGCCGGCTTTCATCCCCTGCCTTTCAGAGAGGAGGAGCTGCCCTCAGCGCAGTGGAGCCCAGATCTGTGAAACTGGTTTCATTCCTATGCAAGACTTCGCAGTAAAGCTCGCACAGGGATATGTGGGGTGTCCGATTTCACATTTTTCAGACCTTTGCAGTTAGTCACCTTTCTTATGGGTGGGCAACTCTGCCATGTGCAGGCTCAGATTTCCAGTCTAGACACATTTGCTTTCTTCTCAATGCAACACCATGATGGTGAGAGGTAAGTTTTCAGTGGTGAAATTAATGATCAGGCCAAATTGAAAATGGGGTCTCGGAAGCTACTTTAAGCTCAGATGCCTGTTGTTTAGAATTTCTTCATGAAAGCCAAAGGCAGACCGTTACTTTTCTATATTCATAGTGTCATAAAAGTTTTCAAAGGTCAATATTCTTTGCCCAAATAATCATATATACTACCTGCATTATGTCACCATGACTTTAAGGTAAAAGAAAGATATATTCCTGAAATATCCGCCCCCCCCAAGACACCTTGAGTTCACTTAAAATCTTATGTCCTCTCACAGACAGCCTCTGCCTCTGGCGACACTTGTTTCATGCGTACTTCTTGTACCCGGTTTTCTTTTTCCCCAGGCCTTCTGCCTTATCGAGTAGCCCAACGTATTCGGACCTGCCCTTCATTAGGATCTCCCCGCACCGGAACCCTGCTGCTGCCTCGGAGTCCCCCTTCAGCCCTCCACATCCCTACATCAACCCGTACATGGACTACATCCGCTCTCTGCACAGCAGCCCATCCCTCTCCATGATCTCCGCAGCCCGGGGGCTGAGTCCCACAGATGGTAAGTCTCAGACCGACCCATTTTGCTTCTGTGCATCACGCCACCTTCTCCTCCTGCCTCCCCTGGGACATGGTGTTGAGTAGCTGTGTTTATTGAGTTGTTTCCCACATGCCAGACACTAGGCTAAGTGCTCTGAGTTCATGCTTTCATGCCAATGTAGAGACACCTCCATCAGGGTGGGGTTATTATCTCCATTTTCAGTAAAGATAGCAATGTGCAGAGGGGCCAAATAGTTTGCAGCCTCGCTCGTTGGCCTAGGACAGTGATGGTGAACCTTTTGATCTCGGCGTGTCAGCATTTTAAAAAACCCTAACTTAACTCTGGTGCCGTGTCACATATAGAAATTTTTTGATATTTGCAACCATAGTAAAACAAAGACTTATATTTTTGATATTTATTTTATATATTTAAATGCCATTTAACAAAGAAAAATCAACCAAAAAAATGAGTTCGCGTGTCACCTCTGACACGCGTCATAGGTTTGCCATCACTGGCCTAGTAGGTGGCGGAGGTGCAAAATCCTTGTTCTGATCCACCTTTCTGTTTTGCGTCTTGACGGAAGTTTAGACTGGCCCTGTAAGCGTTCATACAGTGAGCATATGTAATAACTGGAGCCTTTTGCTCACTATCCAGGGTTTACTCTTCTGTTCTGCAGTACATTTATACAGATGTGTCTATTACAGCAGCTTTTCTCAAACTCCAGTGTGCGTATGGATCACCTGGGGATGGTGGTAAGATGTGATTCTTTGTTGGGTGGGTCCAGGAGTGGCCTGAGATTCTGCACATCTGTACAGCTCTCAGGTGATGTCAGTGCAGCTGGTCCGTGAACCACGCTCTGAGCAGCCAGGTCTTAGAGAACTTGATGGTTCAGAACTGATGCTGCCCTCTATCCTTGATGGTACCAAGCAGAAACTGGGAGAGGGATGTGGTGGGAAAAGATAAGAACTTTGACTTGAATTCAGTAATACCTGATGCTCATGTTAAGCTCAGAAGGATCAAATTCTGGTTGGTTCTCTTAGCCTCCAAATGAATTACGTCGACATGACCCTTTTTCATTGGGCTTGTGTGTTCTGCAACTGTCAAGTTCTAAACCATTCCTTCGATGCGGGCAGAACATGCTCCATTGCATACGCATGTGTACAAACTCACTTGCCCACGATTGCCAGAACCTGAATTAAGGTCCAGAATGGCATACGCCTTATTGATGGCAGATGGCTGGTTGTGCGTTCCCTACAGCAGGTCACAAATCCCTGGTGCTTGATGGGGAGCTCAGAGAACCACCATGCGCCCCATTTCACTGAGCAGCATTGGAAGGGACCCTGCAGAGTCCCCGTGTCTACGCAGACCACGCTCCGAGGCTGGCTGTGTGTGGAGGGAACAGTGTGTGGGAGAGCCGCACGAGGCTGCTCAGTAAATATTACTCAGTTGTGCTTCTGGGAGTAGCAGTGCTCCAGGAACAGCTGCCGGCTCCTTGTAAGGCACCTGAGGAGAACGAGTTTTGCCATTTGGACAAGATTCACTTTTTTCCCCCCTTTTTTTCAGTTTTATTGAAATATAATTGACATAAGCACTGTATAAGTTTAAGGTGTATAGCATAATGACTTACGTATACTGTGAAGTGATTACCTCAGTAAGTTTAGTTAACATCCATTTTCTCATATAGATAGAAAAAGGGAAAAGAAAAAAAAATGTTATCTCCCCAGTGATGAGACATTTCAGGATTTAATGTCTTAGCACCTTTCAAATATACCATCCAGCAGTTAATTATGTGCATCATATTGCACATCCCCAGTTCTTATTTCTCTTATAATTGGAAGTTTGTAAGATTTACATTTTAAAAAGAAAACCATCAGATAGTCAAATGCAATCTTCTGGTTGGGATTTGGTTTTAAGATGGGGAAAATGGGAAATTACCTCCATGGAGCACTTAGGAGTTTTGGGAAATGACTACCAAGGGGAACAGAGGCTGAGAAGGGGAGGGGAGGTCAGCTAACAGTGGACTTGAAGTCGTGCCTGGCTTGTGGAAATTTAGTTGAGCCACTAGAAAATTGGACCTCTAGTTAAAGGATCTTATCCTCTGCTACCCGTAGTATTTCATGGTGCGTGTGAATAAGACATTTTTTGATCGGTGGTTCTACCTAACTCTTCTTGCCTCAAGAGTCCAATAATATCCAATAAAATAAAGTCAAGTCACTGATACTACTTTCCTGTGGTCTAAGAATTTTTAATCTATATTATGTCTTTATCATGTATAAAAAGTCTGTGGGCACACCATCAGTAGGTGAGTGGATAAAAAAGCTGTGGTACATTTATACCATGGGATACTATGCAGCAGTGAAAAAGAAGAATCTCTTAGCCTTTGGGACAGCATGTTGGGACCTGGAGAGTATCAGGCTAAATGAAATAAGTCAGTCAGAGAAAGTCAATTATCACATGATCTCACTCATGTGGAATCTAAGTAATAAAATAAACTGATGAATGGGGTGAGTCCAGAGACATGGAAGCATGAAACAGTGTGTGGAATCTCGGAGGGAAGGTGGGGGAGGATGGATGGAAAGTAATCAACCAAAGACCTTGTATGCATATATGCATAACCCGCGGTCACAGACAGTGGGGTGGTGAGGGTCTAGGGC